>NC_034185.2:0-25614 GCF_002021735.2 Oncorhynchus kisutch
AAACTGCAAGTGGACTTCTTTAAGGTAACTTGCCCTGTGCATCAAACAGAAGCATCTAAACAACTCTGCATTCAGTCTCACTAGTGTACAAAAACACACTTTTTCAAACTCCACCCACCTCCGACCTTTCTTTCGCAATCTCTCACAAAAACAATCAGACAAGTTGTGCAGCATCTAACAGCCTTTCCTTCCTGATACTCCAATCCCACTCAACAACATACTGCCAATAATTGTTGCACCATGGATTAAAAGCTTACAGAGAAAATACAATTAAATATTTCTTTTCTAATATCAAACTCTTTCTTCTGACTAAGGTTTAATCCCCCAAAATCCACTGTATTGCAGTTATTTAAGCAAAGACATTGAACATTTTGAATGGCTGCGAAAATCTCTCCAAGGTCCTTTTGACTTACATTTTCTTTTCTCTCTAAAAAATAATAAGCAACTTGCCATGATAGACTAATGAATAATAGAATACCTCTGTCTATTTCTGTATAAACTATGCATGACCAATGAGATTCGATACCTTGGTATGAATAACAAATAGACACACTTCATTGCTTACATCCAATGCATGTGCAGAGTTGAAATCCAACCTTAATGAACACACACACACACACTTATTGTTCCTAGGGTTAATCTAATCATGCAGACACACACACACACACCATACGCACTTAAAAAAACTAAACGACAGGAGCGTTTGCAATATCAATGGGAAGACAATACATCCAGACCATATCAAACAAGATCAATGTCAATCCCTATAAGAAAAGATAAAACCTCAACGCCCCCTTAAACAGTACAGTATTTTTCACCTGTAATCTTGCCCTTTAATGAATGTCGATAGCAATCTGGAAGCTATTCACAACCCACAAACTGCCCAATAACTGCCAACCAAACGGCAAAACATGCCAGCAGCATGTGCAAACCGTAAATACTCACTCTTTCACTCTTCGAATAACTCATGGTAGCAGCACGGCAACACAATATTCTATGCTGTTCCCATCACTTGTAAACAAAAAAACTCCATTGTGGTCTGATGAAACAGGAGCTACATTTGTCAAAAAGGTTAAAAAAAGATCTGCTATCTAAATGCAATATGCTGCGCCAAGCTGTGTACACACCCACAACACCTTCAGTAATGGTGCAGCTTCTCCAGATATAGAAGCCGAGAGACTTTAAGAGCATCTGAGTCCATAACTCTTCTTGAAGACACAGAAGGAGCCACCACAACAAGAGGAGGAGGAGAGGGAGCAGGAGGGTTGCAGCTGCCACCCAGACACCCATGTGCTGCCTAGAAGGAAGGGGAGGACTGAGGGAGTGTGTGGAAGAGGGGAAGAAAGGCTGGGGGGGGATTGAAGATTTACCTCCCCAGTTGTTATCGTCAGTCAGTGCCGACAGGTCCAAGCGGGGTACGTCCTCGCCACATTCCTGGTCCGAACTCCGGCCGATGACCCCCCTCCTGTCAGCCGTTTCACAGCTACTAGGCAGCTCCTGGATCTTCATACTACTGAGTCGTGTCTGCACAACCACGGAGAGACACAAAACAACAAGGGCTGGGAGTGAGCATGCTCCTTAAGTTCAGCCATACGCTGCCTCTGCCTGGCCCAGCCTACCACAGCCCTTGTAGGGGGGGTGACAACACTCCTGATTGGTCCACCGGGCGTGTCTGTCTGTGTGTGTGTGTGTGTGTGTGTGTGTGTGTGTATATATATGAGGTTTTGCCCCTCCTCTTTTCCCTCTGGGTTCCCACCCCTTCCTCTCTCTTTCTCTGTGCATATGCACTGATCCTTTGGAGTGGTTTGTCTCACAGTAGCCAGAGCAGAAGGGAGGGGGAGAAAAGGAGGAGGAAAATAAGGAGGAGGGAGAGAAGGAGGTATGGCAAAGAAAAGCAAGCAGATTATTCGCCAGACGCCAGCACACAGGCAGAGATTTTTTTCCCTCTCTTCTGCTGCAGAAAGACATCCTTGCCTTGGAGCATGGAGGAGTTCTCTCTTCCTCTTTGGGCTCTCGCCTTTCCTCCTCTCCTGTGCTCTCTTTCTCTATTGTTTTTCTTTCCCTCTTCCGAATCCCCCCCCTCTCTCCCAATAATATTCTACCCTCTTCACCTTCCCTCCCCCTTATCTGCAAATACCATTATCTCTGTCGTTGTACGTTGTATCTCTGTCGTTGTTAATCAAATACTCTTTCAACATCTCCCCCCGTTCTTAGCCCTTTTCAATGCACAATCAAATGGAAGCTTTTTGACCATAGCACTCAAACATCCTATCAGATGCCAGCCTAGCAAAACGTTAACAATCCCTCACCATTACCGAAAGTGAATTCAGATGGTGGGTCATGCAGGCAGGGCGTGCGTCCAAAACAGACAGGACTTTGTGCTAAACTGGGGGGGGAGGGGGGAAGCTAGCTTCCCCTCACTTCCCCTCTAGCCTCTGCCTAGGCGTGGGACAGAGTTATTTTAGGAACAGATCAGGGATTAAAACTGCCCCAGCCTCATAAATGCCACCTATAAAAGGAACTGCCATTGAGGGTGTTGTGTAACTGGGGGGGGGGGGGGGGGGGGGGGTGAAAGGTGAATGTTACTGTAATGCCAATGATAGGGAGTTATCAAGTGCTCTCAGCTGTTGACTGGCAAATAGCTTTGATGTGACTGATAGTTGGAATTTGTCCCAGTCACACAACGCTGGGGACCATAGACCATGTAACAACGCACATTTAAACACACCGAATCTGAATCTCAAAATGTCCTTCCTTTTCACTCTTAATCTCACCTTTCCTACCCTTCAGTCAAGGAGCACACTATCATTGTTTACTAGGAAAGTGAATTGTGGCCACACAGTGTGTGTGTGTGTGTTTTGCAAACATGCGTGTAGCTGGAACACACACACACTGTGTGTAACAGGACACCGTCAAAAGTAATCTAACCCTAGTTCTAAAAAAGCGAGTGACTCTCAGATTCAAAAGCACCTCATGTTACAGAACGCAAGCAAACAAACACTTCAGAAGGAAAACAACTACTACTCAACCCCATAATCAATGACAACTCATTTAGGTTCATATGATTGATATGGGGCCATTACCAGGCTGTGAGGTCAAACAACAGAAATCTCTTGACACATCTGAAGTTGTGAAGAAAGAGCTGATTACCTTGAGATGGACTGGGGTCAAAGACGTCCAAAGAAGGACAACACTGCTACAAAACGTATGATCTTTGCCCTCTCTTCCTTCAACTGTTTCAAAGCACACTACTTCTTACACAACAATTCACCCGATGTCATTTCTGCAATGCAGATCTCTTTCGGGTACTGAAACTAGTCCCCCTTGATACCGCCAAAGGGGTAATTGACATGCAAATTAGGACAATTTAATCAAATACTTTCAAAGCATCGCCCCCCCCCCCCGCCATTAGAGGTTATGCAGAGAAAGGACTAGAAATGTAATGTGATCAAATCACGTTTCACACATGGACGGGCTAATGATCGGTTTGACTCAATCTTTTTCAGTCACATTAATCATCATCCGTATTGCGGTTAATGATCACATTGCTGTAAGAATGACAATAAAAACGATATCAAAACGATATGATATATAGTAGCAGTTAAAAGTTTGGACACCTATTAATTCGAGGTTTGTTCTTTATTTTTACTATTTTCTACATTGTAGAATAATAGTGAAGACATCAAAACTAGGAAATAACACATATGGAATCCTGTAGTAACCAAAAAAGTGTAATATTTTATATTTGAGATTCTTCAAAGTAGCCACCCTTGAGTGTGCAAAGTTGTCTTCAAGGCAAAGGGTGGCTACTTTGAAGAATTTCAAATATAAAATACATTTTTATTTGTTTAACCTTTTTTGGGGGTTACTGCATGATTCCAATTGTGTTATTTCATAGTTTTGATGTCTTCACTATTATTCTACAATGTAGAAAATAGTAAAAATAAAGAAAAACCCTTGAATGAGTAGGTGTGTCCAAACGTTTGACTGGACTGTATATATACACTGTATTACTTTTTTTTAATGTACCATCACAGTAGTCATTTTCAGCAAATGTTTCTATCAACAAGTCTCCGGAAAATACTTCACACAACAGAAATATAAACATCTGTATACAGTCCCAATCATTTCAGGATTAACCCAGACTCACTAGAAGACAGAACAGCTTAACCATGGTGACCACTACCCTGGCTGTAAATATCACTGCCACACTGACTGTACATAACCTACTGCACTATAATCCTTTGTCCTAGCACAACTCAACTACTGATCACATTACATCATCACTAGTCGCCCTGGGTAGTGATGCAGAGGGAGACCAGGGTACTAGCATTCAGCATTGCAGATAGAAATTGTATGAATAAATATAGCTAGTATGATTCCTTTACTCTAATGTCAGTGAAAGACATATCTGTTCTACTAAATATATTTCTATCTGAACGTTCCACAATGTTGTGCTCAGGGTTTGGATTTGTCCCACAGTGGGTGTTCTTTCCATTGTTAATCTGTGTGTTAGGGGTTTTATAGACAGGCGACACACAAACACATGGTGGATTTAGGAGGATGAGGCTGGGGTGGTAATGACAGACACAGACAGGGTGCAGAGAAGGGGCTCGTCTGGGAGGGTAGCATCACATTGGATGAGGAGGCTTGATACACAGCCACAAGTGACACGTACGCTAGAACCCGCACACACACACGAGCAATAACCCACTTCACCCACATTTTTGTGATCCATTATTACTACAGTACAATCCTGACATCTTCACAATACTATACAGATGCAAGAAATCAGAATCTCCACCAAGTAAGCGTCATGTTTGGGTTTGTTTGGAGGGGGTTGCTCAAATTGACACGCTGTCCAAGCATTCATCCAAACAAATAAGATCCCTTTGACAGTTGAAATGTATTTTTGCAGCAGGGTACTAAGCAGTACAGTCCTGTAGGCATGACAGATAAAGACAAAAGAAAGACTTGTTTGTACAGTTACATTCCAGGTCCCATTGATCTGTACTGGTTTCAGTGGTCCATAACTGATGTGTGGAAGTCTTTAATCTCTTAAACCTGTCCTCACTCCCTGTACCTCCACTGGCCTTGGACTGTGTGTGAAGTATTGGGGACAGGGCTGAGAATGTGGACACACACACACACACGATGGAACAGTGAGCTCTAGAAGCCATTGTAGGTGTCATCAGGTTAAAGAGGCTCAGGCATGCCACACACTGATCCCCTTCAGAGTGTGTGGTGACCGAGGCCACCACTCACTAAAGCCAAGGCTGTAAAAGACTCTGTCCAAAAAACATTTTAAGACGGTGTGAAAGTCAAACAGGTCAAATGAACATGTTTCTCACATCTTTCACGTGGACTTGAGTTGCTTCTAGGATAACAAGCAACATACGGACAAAGAAGCTTCCATCGTGCAAACGACTGAAACACCAGAAGGCTGTCTTTGTTTTGAAGAACAGTAAACTTTAGTTACAGTTTAAACAGACAACAGAAAACTGAGCTTCAACAATACCGTTAAAAATATGCTTTGAAACAACACATCTAGTCAAGACATCCATCTGCCTTTGGCTGCATCCCAAATTCCCTTCATAGTTCACTACTGTTGACCAGCGCCCCTAGGGAACACAGCCTCGGTCTTAGTAGACCGATCAAGAGCACTAATCTACTTAGTACACTAATTGGACCTGCTGTCAGTAGTACGCTCTGATGTCACTAGGTGCTGGGATCCCTCATGCCACCACCTCTGATCTGACACCAACAACCAGCAGAGAGGTTGGCACGAGGACGCCGTGCCACCATGCCAGGCACAGACTGCATCTCAGTGGGTGCAGCTTGTTCTGAGGTGGTGAATGTGGAGGAGGTGGAGACAGAGAATTGTGTCACTAAGACCCATCTGGACTGTGTGTGTGTGTGTGTGTGTGTGTGTGTGTGTGTACAGTTCTGTTGTAGAGTCACATTAAGTGTAACAGATTAGCCTACTGTACTAGAAAGCAGATGGACCAGTAGATTACATAGGACTGTTTCCATCTGTATACCACCTTATCACTATGCTAAATAGCTTCAGCTGCTGCTGATGTTTTGAATAGCTACCCAGTGCTTCACATTCTGAAGTGATACAGAGCTGCAGTGGAAAACGTTCACAGCATTTCCCATCAAGATGTGTGGATAAGTCGTTTTTTTGTGTGGTCGATTTTCATTCAAGGAAAAGCTCAAACTTTGTTTTGGTTTCTTTTCTACTTCTTTCCATATTGTGTCAATGGTAGTGATTCATTGTTGCTTAGCTGTCAATCTCTCCAAGGGATGTTTGCTTTTCCCCTAAAGAGAAGATGTTTGGCTGCAACATTTTGACTAGCAGAGATGTGGTAGTTCCACATTGCAGTGAGTGGACCAAAATAGTATCTCATTTATCTGCTCCAGTTGTTTATTGGTCAGGAACAAACTCTAGATGTTCCCTCAGACCCCTCCTATTCCCTCAGACCCCTACACTCCCAAATAATCACCTAGTCTACTGAGAGACTCTGGCCCTATCTTCCGCAAGCAGTGTGAACACAGGAAGCCTAGGAGATCTAGCATGTACAGTGCCTTGCGAAAGTATTCGGCCCTCTTGAACTTTGCGACCTTTTGCCACATTTCAGGCTTCAAACATAAAGATATAAAACTGTATTTTTTTGTGAAGAATCAACAACAAGTGGGACACAATCATGAAGTGGAACGACATTTATTGGATATTTCACACTTTTTTAACAAATCAAAAACTGAAAAATTGGGGGTGCAAAATTATTCAGCCCCCTTAAGTTAATACTTTGTAGCGCCACCTTTTGCTGCGATTACAGCTGTAAGTCGCTTGGGGGATGTCTCTCAGTTTTGCACATCGAGAGACTGACATTTTTTCCCATTCCTCCTTGCAAAACAGCTCGAGCTCAGTGAGGTTGGATGGAGAGCATTTGTGAACAGCAGTTTTCAGTTCTTTCCACAGATTCTCGATTGGATTCAGGTCTGGACTTTGACTTGGCCATTCTAACACCTGGATATGTTTATTTTTGAACCATTCCATTGTAGATTTTGCTTTATGTTTTGGATCATTGTCTTGTTGGAAGACAAATCTCCGTCCCAGTCTCAGGTCTTTTGCAGACTCCATCAGGTTTTCTTCCAGAATGGTCCTGTATTTGGCTCCATCCATCTTCCCATCAATTTTAACCATCTTCCCTGTCCCTGCTGAAGAAAAGCAGGCCCAAACCATGATGCTGCCACCACCATGTTTGACAGTGGGGATGGTGTGTTCATGGTGATGAGCTGTGTTGCTTTTACGCCAAACATAACGTTTTGCATTGTTGCCAAAAAGTTCAATTTTGGTTTCATCTGACCAGAGCACCTTCTTCCACATGTTTGGTGTGTCTCCCAGGTGGCTTGTGGCAAACTTTAAACAACACTTTTTATGGATATCTTTAAGAAATGGCTTTCTTCTTGCCACTCTTCCATAAAGGCCAGATTTGTGCAATATACGACTGATTGTTGTCCTATGGACAGAGTCTCCCACCTCAGCTGTAGATCTCTGCAGTTCATCCAGAGTGATCATGGGCCTCTTGGCTGCATCTCTGATCAGTCTTCTCCTTGTATGAGCTGAAAGTTTAGAGGGACGGCCAGGTCTTGGTAGATTTGCAGTGTTCTGATACTCCTTCCATTTCAATATTATCGCTTGCACAGTGCTCCTTGGGATGTTTAAAGCTTGGGAAATCTTTTTGTATCCAAATCCGGCTTTAAACTTCTTCACAACAGTATCTCGGACCTGCCTGGTGTGTTCCTTGTTCTTCATGATGCTCTCTGCGCTTTTAACAGACCTCTGAGACTATCACAGTGCAGGTGCATTTATACGGAGACTTGATTACACACAGGTGGATTGTATTTATCATCATTAGTCATTTAGGTCAACATTGGATCATTCAGAGATCCTCACTGAACTTCTGGAGAGAGTTTGCTGCACTGAAAGTAAAGGGGCTGAATAATTTTGCACGCCCAATTTTTCAGTTTTTGATTTGTTAAAAGAGTTTGAAATATCCAATAAATGTCGTTCCACTTCATGATTGTGTCCCACTTGTTGTTGATTCTTCACAAAAAAATACAGTTTTATATCTTTATGTTTGAAGCCTGAAATGTGGCAAAAGGTCGCAAAGTTCAAGGGGGCCGAATACTTTCGCAAGGCACTGTACATGCAGGGAATTTCAGTGAAAGAGGAAGAGAGAGAGAGGAGATAGGAGAGGGAGAAGAGAGAGGAGTGTAAGAGAGAATAAAGAGACAGAAAGACAGGAGAGAGAGAGAGAGAGCGAGAGCGAGAGAAGAGAGAGAGAGTGTGAGAGAATAGAGAGAGAGAGACACTCAACTCACCCATGAAGGAGTCAGAAGACTGGGGTCCTTTCTTTGACTGTCATTTCTGATAAAGGGGTGAAAACATAGACATGTTGCGTCACCTTTCCTCATGTGAGAATCACACCCTAGCAAGGACACGGGTGCTTTCCACCCAGCCAGGAGCCCGTAGAACAGCGTGCACCCCAAGAGGTGCACGTTTAGTTTTTTTAACCCGAGCACTACACAGCCGACGGTCAGTTGATTATCTCAATCAGCTGTGTAGTGCTAGGGCAAATCTAAAATGTGCCCCTCTTGGGGTCCCGAGGACCGAGTTTGAGAAACACTGCCTTAGTATCTAGATTAAGTAGTGAAAATGGTCAGTATTAGCTACTTCTGTTGGAGAACTTTGCTATCTAAATTAACAGGTGAAAAATGGTCAGTAGTAGTTACAAGCATTTTAAAAGGGGGTTCAAATGTCACAATGCTTACCGGTTGTCTGATGACTCCATGTTGTTTGTCCCGGCTTCGTCATGTACTCTTGATATGCATTCTTTTAGCTGTATAAAATAGAATACATAACATTTTATTACTCTCCCACTAATGGAGATTACGGTATGCATCAATGTGCAACGCTGATCCCGACATGCTTCCATCAGACATCTATGTCTGGAGCAAAAAATATAATTCAGGGAAATGATGTTTGGAGAACATTTGACATAAACAGTGTGCCGAGACCCGGTTTACACAATTACACAGGATTTGTTACTCTGTTTGCCTTGGCCATTAGATAAATAAAACACATACCAAATCTAGCAAAACATTTATATCACATTATTCATAAGTATCTATTTAAAAACATATTTCTCCAACCTGCGAGACCTCTCTTAACTATTGTCACAACAACAACCACAGAGAAAGAAAAGCTGAACGAGTCAAATCACCAGTTGGTTATAGAAACAGGTTCCAGAACAGGTGGTGGAGTGGGGTGGGTCACACCAACTAACGAGGGGATGTAGTGTACAGCGTGTACTGTTCTATGGGGCTGTGGTGTTCTGTACACTATGACACCTCCGGGACTAACCCTCTGGGAGGCTTTGTAGGGCCTTAATGACTCCCCATGGGCTTTGGGCACGCTCTGCTAGAGTGCCTACCAGATGTGGGTTCCAATGTTATTTGTTTTTGTTAAAGTAGATTCGGTGGACTTGATTGAGCTTGCTTGGAGCAACAGAAGTAATAGAACCGTCCTAAAAGTGCAAACCCCGACCGTCTAGCAGTATTCGAGAGAAAACAAATACTATTTGAGCCCAGGTCTTTTACAGTAGCTACCCTGCTGTTACATCAGCCAACCCCCTCTATCAGTCACTCACTTTCCTGCCAGCCAAGGTCAAGACATCGCCACTACAGTATGTATGCCAGGATTTCAGGTGTCTTCTCATCTCTTACATAACACAGGTGAGTAATCTTAACCCGGCACAGTCAGAAGAGGACTGGCCACCCCTCCGAGCCTGGTTCCTCTCTAGGTTTCTTACTAGGTTCATGCCTTTCTAGGGAGTTTTTCCTAGCTACCGTGCTTCTACATCTGCATTGCTCAATCTTTGGGTCTTTAGACTGAGTTTCTGTATGAGCACTTTGTGACATCTGCTGATGTAAAAATAAACACACTGATTGGTTGAGATGGCATGGAAAAGCTCCTAAAGGTCTAGCTATACCCTGTCTGTCCCTCTAAGTGTTTTTTTAAAAACGTGAAGCCGTGGAATCTATTTTCGTCCCTGGGATAAGACACACGCTTCAGCCGAGCTAGGCTATACATTAGCCTGGGATATTGATGAGACGAGTCTGTCTGTCGACGTAAATAATCGATCAACTTATATTCCTAGATGAGGAAGTGCCGCGACTACTTAAGAGTTAATGCAGTGAAGACAGCAGATCGGCCCTGTAGCCAATATTACTGGGGCCTGAGCCTATTCCAGCAGCGCCCTGTAGCCCATATTACTGGGGCCTGAGCCTATTCCAGCACCGCCCTGTAGCCAATATTACTGGGGCCTGAGCCTATTCCAGCACCGCACTGTAGCCCATATTACTGGGGCCTGAGCCTATTCCAGCACCGCCCAAAGTCTCTGTGACTTTGAACTAAGATACGCTCTCTGTATTAAGGGCCGTATCATTGGTGATGAGCCACGGGGCATGACTTACTACCCTTTAAGCTGTTGGCAGGCAACTGTTTGCTGACAAAGGATTCTCTGCTGCATTTGATACATACCGAGGCTGCATCTCAATTAGCAATATTAAAATACTGTGGAACCTGGTTTAGTCCGCCAGCAGTTTGGAAGCATATTTCTGAGACAATGATGTAATGACTTGAGGTAGACAATCCCATACCCTCCAGCATAATGAGACAATTAAATAGGAAACATACTTAAATATGCCGTGAGGGCCTACATTTTGAATATCAAATTCAGCCTTCCAAGAGTCCAATATCATATTGCAACACACCTGAAATGGTATGTTTTCTTATTTTGCTATGCATTTATTTTGCACACATAGACAACGTCACTGAGGTAAGCAGTTATTACCTTAACTCCGAAAACAAAACACTGTTCTGAACATGACGGTCTCGAACCCTGAACGACAACAAGCCCTGGCTACACAACAACACAGTACATGTGTTCCTTCCTCTTCTTCAAAAGCAAATGCTAATTGAACCTCAGTGAACCTCGTTAACGCGCTTCCCTGCAATTTAGAGTGTTCCAGGGAGGGAGGTTGCCTCGCATTTAGCGAAGCGCTAGAGCACGCTGCCTGGCCTATCACGCGCCTCTTAAGCCTATGTAAGATTGATTAGGAATCCAGCCATTGGCAGCTATGCTGATGTTTATGCCAATGTTCTCTATCTACCTCCATCTCTCTGCTGTCCCCGATTTAGTAGTTCTTGTGAAACATCACCAATTACTCAGCAGTGACTCATAGCAGCCATTAAGAGTAGACGGGGTTGGTGGTAAGCCAGACGTCACACCAGCGAAGTGAAAAACACCACAGTGAGTGGAGTAGACCATGTCTGCATCACAATGTTTTGTGGGAGAAGAAGAGGGAGGATTATGAGAACCAGGCCAGGCCAGGGAACTTAAAGGGTCAGGTTGCTCTTTGGGAGTATTAAACATGACACTATGAAAATAAATGATGAGCGTGCACCGCAAAATAAGCAAACAAGTTTGCTTCAGAGATTGGTAAACAGGAAGTAATTGTCTTAGATGTGCTGTTTTGAATGTTTGACCTCCACCTGAATTCAACAAGGGACCTGCATGACATGGCAACAATAGACACACATCTGCAATGAGAAGGAGCAAGAGAGACAGAGAAAGAAAGAGAGGAGAGAGAGTGACTTACCGCGTGGGGGTCCTGGTTGTCACTAAGCTGGCCAAGCGTGGGGCTCTGATGGCAGTGTTTAGGCTTCCTGGGTCTGGGGCCCTCGTGGTGGAGCCCTCCCTGGCTAGTCTGGTAGTCCCTCCAGACTCCTTCCTCACCCACGCTGACGCCACAGCTGATAGTTCTGCTAACGCTGCCGGCCGCTGGGATGTTCTCCTTGTTGATGTCTCCTTCCCCCAGAGACGAGGATCTGTTTTCAAATGGAGAAAGGAAAGAAGAGGAGGAATCAAACTGACTCTCTCCCTTTCTCTCTCTGTAACAAAGCGGCCTGGGTTACAAATGACAAGGTCATCGTACTTATACCTTGTACCCAGGCTAACGCCATGTTTAGAATGTGCGCTAATTCTATTTACAGAGTACAGTGGACTTGTCTTATTGACGTTGTATGGTGGGTGGCTGCACTAATGTAGCCCGCTAATCCATGTTTTCACTGCTTCTACCGGCTCCATCAGGTCTCTATCAACAAAGATTAGCTTGGTAGCACAAGGACCCCAGACTCCATGATAACCCCAATGGACATGACCACTAGAGGCGAGGCCATTGGAAGCATAGAGTCTGAATTACTAGAATTGACATCGGATCATAATAAGTCTCCCAGTGCACTGATATTTGTCAATCCAATGGTGGAAACTGCCATTGTTGATGCCTAGAACTCTGAGAATGTCACTCTGTTCGCAACAACTCACACACTCACAAAGGATGCCATTGACCAAATATACCAATCAACAACAGTAAAGGCAGATCCTACACCAACTGGGTGAGACAAATGTCCTATGTAAGGATTCATTCTATGGTCCATACCTGCTCCTGTCCCGGTGTCTCTGAGCCTCTTCCTGCTCCCTCTGGTGCCGACGTCTCTGCCGTGCCGTCGGGGTTACCACGGGCGATGAGGAGCACCCGGTCCACTCGGAATCCTCCGTCGTACTTTGACCTCCTCCGCACATGTGCACATCGAAGAGATGCTGCTCCACTGCCGACCTGATGGTCCTCTCCAGAACACTAGAGAGAGAGATGGAGAGAGAGAGCAGAGGGAGAAAGGATGTTATTGAGAAATACGATATGCACCAGACAAAGCTTCTTCCGCAGCTGTCATTGAAACGACTGAAATAACTATGCTGCATGGTCACCACTATGTCCTCCTGGAACTGTTCATCGTAGTGAGTATATAATATAACGATGCTGCATGGTCACCACTATGTCCTCCTGGAACTGTTCATCGTAGTGAGTATATAATATAACTATGCTGCATGGTCACCACTATGTCCTCCTGGAACTGTTCATCATAGTGAGTATATAATATAACTATGCTGCATGGTCACCACTATGTCCTCCTGGAACTGTTCATCATAGTGAGTATATAATATAACTATGCTGCATGGTCACCCCTATGTCCTCCTGGAACTGTTCACTGTAGTGAGTATATAATATAACTATGCTGCATGGTCACCACTATGTCCTCCTGGAACTGTTCATCATAGTGAGTATATAATACAACTATGTTGCATGGTCACCACTATGTCCTCCTGGAACTGTTCATCGTAGTGAGTATATAATATAACTATGCTGCATGGTCACCACTATGTCCTCCTGGAACTGTTCATCATAGTGAGTATATAATATAACTATGCTGCATGGTCACCCCTATGTCCTCCTGGAACTGTTCACTGTAGTGAGTATATAATATAACTATGCTGCATGGTCACCACTATGTCCTCCTGGAACTGTTCATCGTAGTGAGTATATAATATAACGATGCTGCATGGTCACCACTATGTCCTCCTGGAACTGTTCATCGTAGTGAGTATATAATATAACGATGCTGCATGGTCACCACTATGTCCTCCTGGAACTGTTCATCGTAGTGAGTATATAATACAACTATGTCCTCCTGGAACTGTTCATCGTAGTGAGTATATAATATAGAATGGCAGTGTACTCACTTAGTCAGGTCAGATCTACACCGGACAGATGAGAGGTGGTTGCTGTGGAGAGAGAGAAAGAAAATAGTGAAAGAGAGAGGAGAGAGAAAAAGAGTTAGAGAAAGGGCAGCCCTCACAGGCCCCAAGGCTCTGTAGCTGACCACAGGCAGCCAGGGTGTGTGTGTTATGTATGTACATGTGTCTGTGTGTGTGTGCACGAGTGTGTCAAAACGTCAGCCTTATTCAGCTCCTAAGGAGGCCCTCTGGGAGCAAAGTGGCTGGCTGCCATGGTGACCGGTAAGCTGTGATCGCACGTCTCCCCCTTAATATTAGTCTATTGTTACACACGCACGTGCACACAAACACAAGCACGCACACACAGCTAATGAAGAGGACATGACAGGCCTTACATACAGTGAGTGACAGCAGATTGCCAGCTCCTCTCTCGTCTGACGTGTCTGTGTGTGTCAGTTTGTGTGGTGTGTGTGTGTTTGTGTGAGTGCGTCTGCTAGACCAGGTGATAGTGATATGGCCTACTACCACCTTCCCTTAAGAGATAGCATGCAGTGTCAGCACAGCTATTGAGGCCAGGCGTACAAGGTGATTTTTCAGTTCAACAAAAACATGAATATAGGTCGTTACTAATGGCTTTTGGCACCATACTCTAGATACAGTATCTTACTAAATATGAATATTACATCTTATTAATACAAATCTAGAATACACTCCTCAATCCATTTCAATGTCAATAGGAGGCTATTTGAGCTCCAACAGTACCAGGAAAGACCAGAGGAATTCACAGAAATACACACAAGCATGACTTCCTTCCTTCAGCTTGTGTGTGGGGGTACTGAGCACCCAACAATACACAATATTCTCCTTACATCTCATCCATCAGCATCAGTGTTGACAGTGATAGTGTGTGTGTGGGGCCAAGGTGAGGATGGACAAATGAGAGAGCTGATGGAGGAGAGATCAGAGTAATTATATGGGATTAATACAGTGATTCTAGAACATAGATGAAAAGTGTGTGTGTACGGTGTTCGTGTGTAAACAGAGCATGAAACAATGAACAGTCACATCAAACAAGAGATTAATTGAAGCCAAGTTTATCTGATTATCGCGAGGTAATTCTGATGACTTTTCAAAATGTGTACAATCAACACATTTTTTAGTCCGGCATGTTCTATTCTTGTTCAGTTCTAGCCAAAGGTTTTATTTTAAAACTGGGTTAACGGTAAATGTCGCAATGTCCCGAAAATAATTGACTAAAATGGATGACACTGTCAGTGTTGAAAAGCCAAATATACATCTGGTACCAAATGCTAGGGGTTAAAATAACTAACATTAATAACTAACATTAGTATTCATGTGTCACCAAGATGTTATGGCCCATAATGTGTCACCAAGATGTTGGACACCGTAATATTTTGAAAGGTTAAAATGAATCAATCAATTAAATGTATTTATAAAGCCCTTTTTACATGAGCAGATGTCACAAAGTGCTTGTACAAACAAAAATAACTTCATATGTCACGAGGTACTATGGGTCATTTTAACCAAAATATAAAACGCAAAGTGTTATGTTAAGTCCAATGTTTCACAAGCCGAAATAAAAGATCCCAGAAATCTCCCATACGCACAACATGTTTATTTCTCAAATTTTGTGCACAAATTTCTTTACATCCCGGTTAGTGAGCAATTATCCTTTGCCAAGATAATCCATCCACCTGACAGGTGTAGCATACCAAGAAGCTGATTAAACAGCATGATCATTACACAGGTGCACCTTGTGCTGGGGGCAATAAAAGGCCACTCTAAAAAGTATTGTCACACAACACTGCAGATGTTTAAAGTTTTGAGGGAGTGTGTCCAGCAGAGCTGTTGCCAGAGAATTTAATGTTAATTTCTCTACCATAAGCCGCGTCCTACGTTGTTTTAGCGTTTTAGAGAATTTGGCAATACGTCCAACCGGCCTCAAACGCAGACCACGCGTAACCATGCCAGTCCAGGACCTCCACATCTGGCTTCTTCACCTGCGGGATCGTCTGAGATCAGCCACCCGGACAGCTGATGAAACTGTGGGTTTGCACAACCAAAGAATTTCTGCAGAAACTATCAGAAACCGTCTCAGGGAAGCTCATGCGAGTGTTCGTCGTCCTTACCAGGGTCTTGACCTGACTGCAGTTCAGCATCTTAACTGACTTTAGTGGGCAAATGCTCACCTTCAATGGCTTAAACATGTTTAAGACAAGGGAAGGAACCTTAATGAATAAAGTCAAGGTCACCATTAGAGGGAGACATCATTTGGATATTCTAGTTACCTTGTGATGGGGTGAATCGTTAGGACTTAGTATTTATCAAACATATGGTAATAAGTACATAATAAGCATGTTATGACAGGTCTTTAATATTTAACCCTATTCATAATGCAAACGCTTCCAAGATGGACAATAAAGTTCTATTCTATTCTGTCTCCTGTTGTGTCTTTTGGACAGTGCCATATTTATCCTGCAACAAGGGCAGCAGTCGTTAGCCTGTTTACATGCAACCTAAACCTCCCAATGTGAAGTCTCTAGTCTAGTGTAACAACCAGGAGACTGGGAATGCCAACCCCATGCCAAGTAGCCTCTGTCCGGGCACAGCAGCGGGCAAAAGGGGGGCAAGTACCGGTAGGCTACCAATCCATTCCAGGATATGACATCACTGTCTGGAAAGGGATTATATGTACCACTCAGTTTAGCTATTAAAACCTTCCGCCCACTCTAGACACGCACATGTAACAAGTCTGGAATGAGGTGAGGCTTGCGTAGCGTCTCAAATGGCACCCTATTCCCTATTTAGTGCACTACTTTTGACCAGGACCCATAGGGCTCTGGTCAAAAGTAGTGCACTAGGTAGGGAATAGGGTGCCATTTCGGATGCAGGCTTGGTGTGCAATGAATATGCCCTGTGGGTCGTGAACTGTCAAACAGTCGGCCCCTGGCCATGACCTTCCCTTACCGCAAGAGGAGCATACACGGCTCTCTTGACTGTCAACAGAATACGAGACTGTGACTCAGGATCCAGAACCTCCATCTTAAAACAGAGACAAGAGAGAGATCCAAATCCAGGACTGAGAGCATTGTGATATCAAACACTTATTTCATGTTAGATAAGTAATGATTCATTTAGGTTCATTTAATGTTTTTCCATCAGCTGGCAAGCCAACAACAAGAAGAAATAGAAATAGTAGCTATCATTATAACTAGGCCTTGGGTAGGTATCATTATAACTCAAAGCAAACCACAGGGTGGAATTGGAGTCAGATAATCAACATGGTTACAATCATTGGAGACCTATTTGTGCTCCAATACTGTAGTCATGGTGACAGACCAAAGCACCACAACAAATGTCCTACTGGGGATCTACTTCCATGGCAGAGCGCTCCATCGTGTCTTTATGGAGATGAACTGGTTAGACGGTGAGGCTATAAGGTTGCATCCCAAACTACACCCAATTCCCTTTATAGTGCCCTTGTCAAAAGTAGTGCACTATATAGGGAGTAGGGTGCCATTTGGGACGCCCCAGGTTACTTTTACTCTAGCTAACAAGTGAGTGAGTGAGTGAGTGAGTGAGTGAGAACGCTATGCTAAAAATGTTATAGGAGTGGGTCAGAGGCACTAGAAGTGCTAACAGTCCATTAAAAGCTGTAATATATAATTATCATTGAAAGCAAGTCTAAGAAGCGGTAGATGTTCTATGTGCGCTATTTCTATGCTTCCCATGCTTAAGTTTAGTTTTTGCGTGTTTTACTTTTGGTTTTGTACATCAGCTGAAAGTACAATATTTTTGGTGATGGAAAATATATTTCACAGTGGAGTGGCAGGTAGCCTAGTGGTTAGAGCATTGGACTAGTAACCAAAAGGTTGCAAGATCGAATCCCTGAGCTGACAAGGTAAAAATCAGTCGTTCTGACCCTGAACAAGGCAGTTAACCCACTGTTCCTAGGCAGGCATTGAAAATAAGAATTTGCTCTTAACTGATTTGCTTAGTTAAATAAATGAAAAAATATATATATATATTTCACAGTGGTTTAGATGGTACAAAGATTGTACTTGCTTGTTTTGTCACAAACTGAAATTAAGCGAACTATTCGAATTTTAGCAACCAGGAAATGGCGGAGCGATTTCTGCATAGGGCACCTAAAGGAGTATTTGCAGTGTTATTTTTATAGTCTATGGGTCAGAGGGTGAATGTGATGTTCTAGAAGGAATGAGTGACCCATGTTAAGCTAACAGTCCAAGTGGTGGGCTACCAGGCAACAGGCATCTCCATGGAGCCACACATACAAACATTGATGCACACACACGTACACACTGACGTACACACTGACACTGACACTGACACTGACACACACAGGCAGTAAACGTAGAGGAAAAACTCCCAGAGTCACTCTACAGGGGGCTTGAAACAGACCAAACATTAAATGACACACATCCAACCCAGTGTGTGCGTGCCCAACATACAGGGATTCAAAAGGAAATGAACGTCCATTCAACTAATCCAGTATTACACCACAGTCACTTATTAGCCAGGATTTGATCACCATAGAAAGGATACATGGTTGAAGGGTGAGCTCTGTTTCTGACTGGGAAAGGATGAAGCTACCCTGTGGTACCCACAGTGTGTATGTGACGGAGAACAAGTAGACACTGGACTTATTAGAAAGCATGACTCACTTAAGAAGGTTGCGTGAGGAAGAGAGAGAAGTACTGTGCAGGGTATCACAGGCTATGTAGTGTGCTATGTAGTGTGCCTATCACAGGCTATGTAGTGGTAAACATCAGTCACTGTGGTAATGTTTCTCCTCTGTAGTGTCAAGCTCTTTGGCATCAGGGGTGGACTGGGACCAGAAATCGTCCCTAGCATTTCTAACACACCGGGCCATATTTTTACTTGATACCCCCATACCGGCCCATTTTTATCCTCGAGGCCGCCACACTAGGCTTGGGCGATATACCGTTTATACCGTATACTGGAGTATTTGGAAATACTGGCTGTGCTATACCACTGGAAGAAACCTAAGATGTGTCAAATAAATTATATCCAGCTCAGGGCTCCAGCTATGCATTTGGTTTGCTAACTTACTAGATGTCAAGATCAAGCTTCTTGGTTACAGCAGAGCCATTCTATCCCCTCCTGGGTCAAGATCCCTGTTGCCTAAATTGTTTTGTGCGTACCCAGTATGGTACAGAAACGGTATGAAAATCTGGATACTGCCCAACCCTACCCCACACCAGCCCATTTGTCCCTTGAGGGCCCCGACAGGCCCACTGGGCTAAAAATGGCCAGTCCACCCCTGTTTGGCATCCTTCATTATCATATACATTATGGCCTCTGAGCCATCACCATCGATGAGCGAAATCATTGTGAAAATATCAGATGTATGCTACTGGTCACAGTCTTGAACACATAACTAGGTATATGTGAAGGATGAAACCTGTTGAGTGTACATTTCAAAGGAGAAAAGGCCGAATGAGGGTCTGTGCCAAGGCTTATGAACCTACTATAGAGTTCAGCAGGTACACTTGCATTCAATTTGCCTCAAAGTACCTGGTGAAGGCGGTAAAGTTGACATGACTAGAGTTTACAGAATCAGCCAAACAGGAAGTTAACAGGAAGTGATGCCATAAAATGTCATGGGGGGTGCCTGACTGGAGGGTGACTCATAGATCAGGTGTCAGAGCAGAATGATCCGGTTCAACCAGAAACTCCACTAAGAACCTTGTTCGTCTGATCTCACTGTATGGCAAGGTGTCAAAACCAGAACGATCCGGTTCCATTAAGAACCATGTTGGTCTGATGTCACTGTATGACAGGGTGTCAAAGCAGTTCATGATCGGTATATGTTTTGGTGAATATTTCCATCAAGTGGAGGTGTGACAATTGAGTGGATTGTCAAACTATGTTGGGAATCTGGTTCCGCACTATAGATGTAGTAACATGAAATGTTCTGTTATATGATAGATTTGTGAAGCTATGTACCTATTTCTTCAGATACTTTGTCAATACAGTGATGGATCAATATCCAGATGTATGAAACAATGGGATGTACTGTATGACAATTGATCTCATTTGAGATATTAAATTGTACAATTTCAGGAGTACAGTGTGTAGTCAATATCCAGAATGACCTGCATGATAACAATAAACAAAAAGGTGTCAGTCTCAACCAAAATCAGGGAAATGTTTTGGTTTTTACAGCTTTACGGGAAGTCTTGCTGGACCACGTGCTCACACTGCCACCATCATAACAACGACAGCTTGCATGTGCACAGCATACCACCTCCCTCCCCTCCTCTTTCTGGTGGGCCTATTGTTTCCTATGTTAATGCATTGAGATGGCATGAAATGCAGCGGATAGGCCCCATGACCCCACATCTCCATAATAACATGCTGTCGACCTCTTTTCTCAGGACAAAAACAAGACCAGGACCTACCTTATGTAGAAAGGAGATATGGGTCTGCTGTCTTCCTCTTGGGAGCTGAAATGCAAAAACAAAACAAAAACAAAAAACAGTTAGGTTAGCCACTGTGGGGTGAGAGTGATGCAATATTACATATGAAGCACACTTTTTTCCCCCCTCCCTTTCTCTGCACCTCAGTGGTTTTTTTAGGGGACAGAATGTCCTTTTGTCTCTGGAACAATAGCCACCTAATGCTCCAGTCAGTTCAGTCCGTTTTGTTAAAGCTTGTCTCTGGGAATTATTAAAGCGACAGTTGAAGGGCCGTGTGTGCCCTCCTCTGGTATAGCTCTGGCGGGGCCTGGGCCAATAGTTACACATGACAGAAATGATGCAACAAGAACGGGAACTTCTTCATGTGGAGATTGCTTAACATGTACATATCCTGAAAAATACTTTAACCTGCCGAGGGCCTTACTACCCTAAACATCCCGTAGCCTACAGAAGCATGTGTGTGATTAACATAGTGTATCAAATTGCTGCAAAAAGGCCTAAATATTGCCAAGGAAAGGGTTACATAGCCTTCATAAGGAAGCCAAACCTCAATCACCAGTGCCATTTTCTCATAACCATGGGGTACAGTACATCAAAGTTGGCAATTGTGCCAATAAACAACAGCTAATACTGTCTAATCATGGGTTGTAAATAGGGTTAGACACTTTTGAAATTAAACAATAGACTCACTAATACACACAAGACTGAATTGTGGTTAAATGGGCCATGGAGAAAATATTTGGACTCTGTGTTTTTGGGTACGTGCAGTAGCTCCAGTAGTCTAACGGTAAGGAGGGTGTGAGTATGTCACCGTCTAGGGCTGAGAGGGGAGAACATACCACTGGTTTAGCTGCCCGGGGTGTAAAGGCCGAACACCGTACCAAGTTCAAAACAGAGGATTTAGGTTTCAGTTTGTCGGGAACCCGAAATGGGCCGAAGTTCATTCAACTTCAAAAGCTTACCATATCACATGATCTGGCCTCTATCTTGAAGAATTCTGAATGAGTGTGTGTATGTGAGTTTTTTTTCTTCACTTACCTCCTCTAATACAACCTACGTACATAGTCTATGAAATCCCCCTTCCGGATCAAGGTACCAAGAGCACCTCACAACAGCATTTCACAATTTGTACGTATTGCTAGTGGAAGCCAGCCGAGAAATGTTTCCCTATACTTAGGCCGTGTTAACCAGTCTGGCAAGCGTATTAAAATAATGTGTGCCGTCACGAATTGTTGCAAACGGAAATCCTGCTTACCCACTAACTTACTTAAGGAATAACAAGTGGCTCTGTTGAGGAGACTTAATCCTCGCAGAGGTGACAGAAAACTAGCAAACAACTTGGCCAGGCTGGCAACCCTCCACCATTTTGTAGACAAATAAATCATCTTTATTTCATTCAACACATTTTTACCATAGTGCCCTATTGACCAGGTTGTTTAAATAATGGTTTCTCAATACCGTATACCAGTATAAGGACAATTTGTTTGACACTACCATTTTCACATATGACCCATTGGTCATATTCAAGCTCACAGAATTAATTTCAGGTTCATAGCCTTGCATTATTATATGGATGTGACTACTAGCCTGGAATCTAAACCTTGGTTGAAACTGAGCCATATTCCGTTTGAGTTCCAGTCCAGGTGACTCCATGTCCAAAAGGAGGATCTTACTGGAGTATACGTTCTCCTGATTGGAGGTCAGTGTTCCAGCCCTCCTCCCCTGCGCCCGCCAGGCCTCTTCCACACTACTTTAATAAGGACGATAAACCATAGCCTGCTTCATGGTCCAATCTTAGAATGTTTGGAGAATAGAACCTGCAGTGTACCAAACCTAAAAAGCTTGGGCCGGTTACCTACTTGAGCCCCTATTGGTGTACACTCTCATAACCCAAGTTACAGACGGTACATTCCACCATAGACCAAGGTGTTAAGGGAATGCTACCATAAACCCATCACGCTTCAGAGATTACCACATTTTTGCCAAAGGGGCAATGGGGGAACATGCTGGAACTCTGGAGAGAAAAGTAGCCAATTGTGAATGAGCAATATGGTTTGTGGGCAGCTTTCCTTCTCAACCAGTAAATCAGTTTTCAATGCATTTCTAGCATAATTCTAGAGTAATGAAAGGGAACAGCTGGCGAGAGCACAGTGATATGCTCATATGATCATCCAGATTCATTATGTTGAGAGGTACCAATGACCTTGACCTGTAGTTGTACTGTGGTTGACCAGTGTCAGCTCTTCACGTTGACATTATGGCCATACACCAGGTCAATGGGGTTAAATCACCATGGCAGCAGGAACATGGCGACTTCCTCTTACTAAGCTACACTGAACAAAAATATAAAACGCAACATGCAACAATTTCAACAATTTTACTGAGTTACAGTTCATATAAGGAAATCAGTTCATTGAAATAAATTAGGCCATTACTATGTTGGTCACAGATACCTTTAAAAAAAGGTAGGGGTGTGGATCAGAAAACCAGTCAGTATCTGGTGTGACCACCATTTGCCTCATGCAGCGCGACACATCTCCTTCGGATAGAGTTGATCAGGCTGTTGATTGTGGCCTGTGGAATGTTGTCCCACTCCTCTTCAATGGCTGTGCAAAGTTGTTGGATATTGGCGGGAATTGGAATACGCCGTCATACCCATCGATCCAGAGCATCCCAAACATGCTCAATGAGTGACATGTCTTGTGTGTATGCAATTCAGCTTTCATGAACTGTGTACAGATCTTTGATAAATGGGTCTGTGCATTATCATGCTGAAACATGAGGTGATGGTGGCAGATGAATGGCATGACAATGGGCCACAGGTTCTCGTCACCGTATCTCTGTGTATTCAAATTCCCATTGATAAAATGCAATCGTGTTTGTTGTCCGTAGCTTGTCTGCCCATACTATAACCCCACCGCCACCATGGGGCACTCTGTTCACAGTGTTGACATCAGCAAACCGCTCACCAACATGATGCCATACACGCTGATGTGATGGGCGTGGATAGACGTGGTCTGCGATTGTGAGGCCGGTTGGACGTACTGCCAAAATTCTCTAAAATGACGTTGGAGATGGCGTATGGTAGAGAAATTAACATTGAATACTCTGGCAACAGCTCTGGTGGACATTACTGCAGTCAGCATGCCAACATGCATGTGTGAGACATCTGTGGCATTGTGCATGTCTATAATGATCATGCTGTTTAATCAGCTTCTCGATATGCCACACCTGTCAGGCGGATGGATTATCCTGGCAAAGGAGAAATGCTCACTAAAAGGGATGTAAACAAATTGGTGCACAAAATCTGAGAGAAATAAGCTTTTTGTGCATATGACAAATTTCAAGGATATTTTATTTCAGCTCATGAAACCAAAACTTTCCATGTTGCGTTTATATTTTTGTTCAGAGTAAATAGTAAATAATCAAGACCAAAACACCAGCTGATAGCCTACTTGTAATAGCAGAAAATGGCCATCACATCGAGCGAAGGGTCAATGACAGACTTGGAAGTCAAACATGGCAGAAACCATGGCAACTAGCGTCTTCTTGACTAGTGCCATTGTAGTCTCATCTCTTCCTATACATTTCCAAACCCCCCTCCTAACCTATAGGCCGGTTCAGCAGCCAATAACATTTGAGCCAAGTCTCTGACCCTCTTCTCCTATTGGCTGCTCAGGAGCCAATGACACCTGTTTGAATCAGAATTGATATCCTCTCTCTCTTTCCTGCAGATGGGGACCATTGTAGGAGTATCCTATAGGTTAGAGTGGTTGAGGACAGAACAGGTGCCAGCTACTAGGGTTTTCCCTCCTTAAATCCAAGCAGACTTGTTGGATGAGGTTCCCTGTTGGCCAACAGTAACCTCCCCAGAGTGTCTGACACTCACACCAGACCGTTACATTCCTCACCCAACCCTCACACACACACACACACACACACACACACACACACACACACACACACACACACACACACACACACACACACACACACACACACACACAAACCCGCTTTCAATGGATTTCTTTCTAAGAAAGATAAATGGGTCACAAGTCAGTGAACCATGGCAACTACATAAAACAACCAGCATGTGCATGTAGCCTGTATCTAGAAGAGACCCTATGAGTGCCTACGTGATGTGACAGGTAGCCTAGCAGTTAAGAGCATTGGGCCAGTAACTGAAAGGTGGCTTTTTTTCAATCCCAGAGACAACTAGGGGTGGGGAGTTCACATGCCTTTACTATGCTGGCTTGTGCTTCTGATTTGAGACATGAGGATGAATTGATAGGAGCCTTTGTAATGATGAAGCATCCATCCCGGTTGCTAGACAGGATCAATGTCTAAACCGTGCACAGACAGTGGGCAAACATTTCTTCACAGTCTCCTAGTGTTACCACGAGTTGATCTCTGATGATGCAATACCTCTATGTAGTATCCTAGTGATCTCTGATGATGATGATGCAATACCTCTATGTAGTATCCTAGTGTTCTCTGATGATGATGATGCAATACCTCTATTGTCATATCCTAGGAAACCCACTGTAGTCTACTCTCAATGAGATGTGTGGCCGGTTTGTAGAAACGCAGGCAGGTACAATGTTAACATACACAATGTGGAGTTTGCATAGCAGTGCCACCGGCAAAACTGGTATTTTCCAAACCTGTGAGAGGCCGACATGTAAAGCGAAGCCCTTATTCATGGCTCAAAACCTGCTTATATGCCGGTCATCTAAGCTGACAGGTGGAAAACGTAGCACAGTGAAGTGCAGACTAATCATCTGAATCAATTGATGGAAAATATGTAATTGTAGTTGTTTTTTAAAGGGGAGATCTGATAAAGACTAGTATAGAAGGATGAAGAACATAAGTAAAGGGGCCAATAGAGATATTCTAGCCCAGGGGTTACAATTTGACCCAGAGAATCTCAACTGATAACCTAAGTACGTATTTCCAATGGCTAGATCTCACAGCTCAAGATTGAACAAAATGCAGTTCAACCACCACCTAGCATTCTACCCATCTCTCAGTTGAAATCCAGTTTGATCCAGTTTGTTCCTGCTTAGTGCTGGATGCTGTACTGACACAGATACTAGCCTGACACATACCTATGGAAAGTAAGGGCAGCTTAATTGCACATGTATTTATATACAGTATTTATATACAGTTGTACATCCTATACTCCACTGAAAACATGAGGCAACTAGTAGGCTTTGGGTTCCTAGGCAGTAACGTATGAGTTTCCAAATAGGTCTGGCAATACTTCGCTAGCTATACCGGTCTGCTGAACTTTAGCTAAAAGGTCCGTCACATCATGTGACAGCAGCGATAGCAACACTGTACCAGTCAGCTATTAGCATAGCTACTAGCCTATTAGCATCCAACAAGAGACAGGGTTGCTTATAAAGGCTACGAGGGTCTCCCTG
>NC_034185.2:25714-43214 GCF_002021735.2 Oncorhynchus kisutch
TATTTACCTTCTGTCTCTCTCCCTTCTTTTACCTTCTGTCTCTCTCTCTCTCTCTCTTCTTTTACCTTCTGTCTCTCTCCCTTCTTTTACCTTCTGTCTCTCTCTCTCTTATTTTACCTTCTGTCTCTCTCCCTTCTTTTTACTTCTGTCTCTCTCTCTTCTCTTCTTCTTACCTTCTGTCTCTCTCTCTCTCTTCTTTTACCTTCTGTCTCTCTCCCTTCTTTTACCTTCTGTCTCTCTCTCTCTCTCTCTTTTACCTTCTGTCTCTCTCTCTCTTCTTTTACTGTTGATCTCTACTGTCTCTCTCTCTCTTCTTTTCACAAACCACAGAGGACAATAGAACAAACCACCGAGGACAATAGACACAACCACAGAGGACAATAGCCACAAACCACAGAGGACAATAGACACAAATCACACTTACACTAACTTTTTAGTAGTAATATGTGATGTAGGAGAAAGAATTTGGGGTTAGGTGGGGACCCAATATGCAAAAGTTTCAAACAGGGCATTCTAGGAACAGGCCGTCCGGGGTTAATCGAAGGACTTTATCCCGTTTTCCTGGGGTCCCCATCAAGCAAACTGTGTCCAACACTTCTAAAAGAGTCTATAACTATTGGCGTGTCTATCCTGCTGCGTAGGCTTGTCTGCTTCCCAAATGACACACCATTCCCCGTAGTGCATTACCAGGACTCTAGAGCTCATAGGACTCTGGTCAAAAAGTAGTGCAATTAATAGGGATAGGTGCCATTTGGGATGTATTCTATGTCTCTTGTATTTTTAGAGGGTTATACCATAACATACATCATTAGCCTCAAATAGACTCCATCAAGTCCTTACACGTTTCATTTACTTTTAACGGCAAATCGGGGGGACTTTTATAGAGAAAGGGGGTAGAGAACGAAAGAAGGGGGGAGGGGGGCAAACGACCTCGGCCAAAAAGCGGATTTGATCAAAAAAGAAAGTAAAAAAGTGATACCCAAGTCCAAAAACAGAGAAAGAAGCCCTGGTCCAGATAATTAGCAGCGATTCACCTCGATCGCCTGTTCAGTAGGAGTCCTAATGAACATACTTATATTAAACTACTGATAAAAGGTGGGGATAGGAACTTGATTCATTTCTATGTTTCCATTCTGCAGAACAATTAATGAGTGAGAGACGAGGGAAGTGAAATATTTAAAGCGTGTAATACTGAATTAAACCCCCGACGCAGAGCGGAGAGAGAAAGGCCAAAATGCGTCACATTTCAGTTCACTCAGAGGTAAGGGATGAGATGAGAGTGCCACTCTGAAATTATTCATATGTGTCATGCATTCTGTGTGTGTGCGCATGTGTGTGTGTGTGTGTGTCAGAGAGAGAGTGAGAGAGAGAGAGTAAGACCGCCAGAGAGAGAGTGAGAGAGAGAGTGAGAGAGAGAGAGTAAGACCGAGAGAGAGAGTGAGAGAGAGAGTGAGAGAGGAGAGAGTAAGACCGAGAGAGAGAGAGTGAGAGAGAGAGAGAGTAAGATAAGACCCGACGAGAGAGAGTGAGAGAGAGAGAGAGAGAGTAGACGAGAGAGAGAGTGAGAGAGAGAGAGTAAACCGAGAGAGGAGGTTGAGAGAGAGAGAGTAAGACCGGAAGTAGAGAAGAGAGGTGAGAGAGGAGGAGTAAGGGACCGAAAGAGAGAGAGTGAGAGAGGGGGAGTGAGAGAAGAGAGTAAGACCCAGAGGAGAGAAGAGTGAAGGAGAGAGAAGTAAGACCGAAGAGGAAGAGAGTGGAGAGAGGAGGAGTAAAGACCGAGAGAGGAAGAAGGAGATAGACAGAGAGTGAGAGAGAGAGAGAGGTAAGACCGAGAGAGGAGAAGAGGAGTGAGAAGGGAGAGAGGAGTAAAAACGAGAGAAGAGAGAGAGTGAGAGAGAGAGAGAGAGAGTAAAACCGAGAGAGAGAGAGAGTGAGAGAGAGAGAGAGCTAAGAACCCGAGAGAGAGAGAGAGTGAGAGAGAGAGAGAGTAAGACCGAGAGAGAGCGAGAGGTGAGAGAGAGAGAGAGTAAGACCGAGAGAGAGTAAGGACCGAGAGGAGAGAGAGAGTGTGTCTGTGTGTGTGCGCACGCTCGTGTGTGTGTGTGTCTGTGTGTGTGGGGCAACTACCCGGTGTATTGTGGTTTTAGACGGAGAGAATTCAGGAGAAATTCAAAAGAGACTTCCCCAACCAATACCTATATTACAGACAAACGAAGAGGCCCAAAAGGCATCCTATTCCCTTTAGCAACTAGTGCACTATGTAGGCAATAGGGTGCCATTTGGGTTGCACACAGAGAAGGTATAAACAATATGATACATAAAACACACCCCTCCCTCCCACTATCTTTATCCCTCCCTCCCTCCCTCCCTCCCTCCCTCCCTCCCTCCCTCCCTCCCTCCCTCCCTCCCTCCCTCCCTCCCTCCCTCCCTCCCTCCCTCCCCTTCTCTTTCCCCCTCTCTATCTCCCTCTCCCTACATCAGTCCCTCCCTCCCACTATCTTTATCCCTCCCTCTCTCCCTCTTTCCCCCTCCCTCTCTCTCTCCCCCTCTCTATCTCCCTCTCCCTACATCAGTCCCTCCTTCCCTCCACTCCTCCACCCCAATCCATGCCCATCAGTCCCTTTCTCTCCCCAGAACTTAATCTGCCCTGACAATATACAAATGAGCCTTCCACATTTGCATAAAAGCAGTTCATAGGTGACTGGAAGCTGCCCATTAGCTCTCCATCATACCCGTCTGTCTCTCTCTCCGCTAATCCACACATTTATATACTGCGCTGTATGCTAACGCTAGCGCTATGCTAGCCTGTCTGTCAGTCTCTCTGTTAATCCACACATTTATATACTGCGCTGTATGCTAACGCTAGCGCTATGCTAGCCTGTCTGTCAGTCTCTCTGTTAATCCACACATTTAAATACTGCGGTGTATGCTAACGCTAGCGCTATGCTAGCCTGTCTGTCAGTCTCTCTGTCAATCCACTCATGTACTTACCGCTATGCTATCTAGCCCGCAGGGCCCTTAGGCTATTGTTTTAAAGGATTATTGTTATGACGCACAATACAGATACGGAGCTGCTTGACTGTTCAATAAAGAGGATGTAAGTGTTATGGCCGGCAGTCAATGTGGCTGTCGGCCAATGAGGCGACAGGTATATAAATCGGTGAGGTTTGATTGGCTGATGAGAGACCAGCGATCAATACCTCAGCCATCAAACTGTGTTGAAGGGATTCACAATAAGAGTACACAGCTGTATTGAATTAAGAGGAGAATGACATGTTCACTTGCTATTGAAGTCTGTACCCAGACGGCGGCGTGAGGCGAGACACCCCCAAGGCAACATCCAGGCCCACTGGCATCAACATTGTCAGTTGAAAACAATAGAAACCAAACTCTTTTTAGGCAAGCCCACCTGTACAACAGTAGGGGAAACACTGTATATGCCTTTCCTCTTGTCACTTTCTCAAGGATCCCTTCTGCCTTCTATACAATAACAAAATAGATATCAAATGAGATATCTGATCCTGGATCATTTTAGATCGGAGTGATTACATGGAAATGGGGATTGCTGATTATAGCTCTGATCTAGGATCAGGTCTCCCTTCTCCATGTAACGATCTGAAAGACTAAACTGATCCTAGAAACTCTACTCTGAGACCAGAGGAGGCTGCTGAGGGGAGGACAGATCATAATAATGGCTGGAACGGAGTGAATGGAATCATCAAACTATTTGTTTGATATGTTGGATACCATTTCACTTGTTCTGCTCCGGTCATTACCATGAGCCCGTCCTCCCCAATTAAGGTGCCACCAACCTCCTGTGGCTTAGACGCTTTATGAATACAGACCCTAGTTCATTCTATCCATCAGCCATTGACTGAGAGGGCCAATGCAGTGTGCCCTCGCTGACCCTGTATACAGCATCTCATCTGATCCTTACCTGGGTTTAATGTAGATGACTGGAGAGTGTATGGAGGAGCAGCCTGGCCAGGACCGCCCTCTTAAAGAGCTGTATAACTGCACTGCACTACAGTCTCTACTGTACACTCACATCAGGATGACCACGCCGCCAAGGCCGACGGGTTTTATGAAGTCAAGTCAAGGGCTCTCGAAACACTACTGGAATAAACAGGTATGGACACACACATAACACACACACACACATATAACACACACACACAACACACACACATAACACACGCACACTCTCCCTTTCTTTTAATGACTTTGGGGTATCTTCAAAGTAACAGTAAATGAGTGAGTCAGTGTGTGTGTGTGTGTGTCCAGCCATCTGTGTGCTGTGTGTGTGTGTGTGTGTGTGTGTGTGTGTGTGTGTGTGTGTGTGTGTGTGTGTGTGTGTCCATCCATCTCCATGTGTGTGTCCATTTGTGTGTGTGTGTGTGTGTGTGTGTGTGTGTGTGTGTGTGTGTGTGTGTGTGTGGTGTGTGTGTGTGTGTGTGTGTGTGTGTGTGTGTGTGTGTGTGTGTGTGTGTGTGTGTGTGCGTGTGATTCCAGAATGCTTACTTGAGATCCTGGAAAGGTTCTGCTCTGATGTGGGATGTCTCCACTGAATGTCCGAAGACGACACCTTCGTTCCCTGAGAAAGACAATAGAAAGACAACAGAATAACAATATGAGGACAATAGAAAGACAATAGAAGAACAACATGAGGACAATAGAAAGACAATAGAAAGACAATAGAATAACAATAGAATAACAATAGAATAACAATAGAATAACAATAGAATAACAACATGAGGACAATAGAAAGACAATAGAATAACAATAGAATAACAATAGAATAACAATAGAATAACAACATGAGGACAATAGAAAGACAATAGAATAACAATAGAATAACAATATGAGGACAATAGAATAACAATAGAATAACAATATGAGGACAATAGAATAACAATAGAATAACAATAGAATAACAACATGAGGACAATAGAAAGACAACAGAAGAACAATATAATAACAATATGAGGACAATAGAAAGACAATAGAATAACAATATGAGGACAATAGAATAACAATAGAATAACAATAGAATAACAATAGAATAACAACATGAGGACAATAGAAAGACAACAGAAGAACAATATAATAACAATATGAGGACAATAGAAAGACAACAGAAGGACTGTATGGGGACAATAGAAGGATAATAGTTGTACAATATAAGGACAATAGAAGAACAGTATGAGGACAATAGAATGACAATGGTAGTACAATAGAAGGACAATAGTAGTACACTAGAAGGACAATAGTAGTACAATAGAATGACAATAGTAGTACACTAGAAGGACAATAGTAGTACAATAGAATGACAATAGTAGAACAATAGAAGGACAATAGTAGTACAATAGTAGTACACTAGAAGGACAATAGTAGTACACTAGAAGGACAATAGTAGTACACTAGAAGGACAATAGTAGTACAATAGTAGTACAATAGAATGACAATAGTAGTACACTAGAAGGACAATAGTAGTACACTAGAAGGACAATAGTAGTACACTAGAAGGACAATAGTAGTACTATAGGAGGACAATAGTAGTACAATAGTAGTACAATAGAAGCCATAGAAAGACAATAGTAGTACAATAGAATGACAATAGTAGTACACTAGAAGGACAATAGTAGTACAATAGAATGACAATAGTAGTACAATAGAATGACAATAGTAGTACAATAGAATGACAATAGTAGTACACTAGAAGGACAATAGTAGTACACTAGAAGGACAATAGTAGTACAATAGTAGTACAATAGAAGCCATAGAAGGACAATAGTAGTACAATAGAAGCCATATAAGGACAATAGTAGTACAATAGAAACCATAGAAGGACAATAGTAGTACAATAGAAGCCATAGAAGGACAATAGTAGTACACTAGAAGGACAATAGTAGTACAATAGAAGCCATAGAAGGACAATAGTAGTACAATAGAAGCCATAGAAGGACAATAGTAGTACACTAGAAGGACAATAGTAGTACACTAGAAGGACAATAGAAGCCATAGAAGGACAATAGTAGTACAATAGAAGCCATAGAAGGACAATGGTAGTACAATAGAAGCCATAGAAGGACAATAGTTGTACACTAGAAGGACAATAGTAGTACAATAGAAGCCATAGAAGGACAATGGTAGTACAATAGAAGCCATAGAAGGACAATAGTAGTACAATAGAAGCCATAGAATGACAATAGTAGTACAATAGAAGCCATAGAAGGACAATAGTAGTACACTAGAAGGACAATAGTAGTACACTAGAAGGACAATAGAAGCCATAGAAGGACAATAGTAGTACAATATAAGGATAATAGTAGTACAATATAAGGACAATAGAAGAACAGTATGAGGACAATAGAATGACAATAGTAGTACAATAGAAGGACAATGGGGCAAAAGAACACAGACACTGGACAGAGGAACTCTGCCTAGAAGGCCAGCATCCCGGAGTTGCCTCTTCACTGTTGACGTTGAGACTGGTGTTGTGCGGGTACTATTTAATGAAGCTGCCAGTTGAGGACTTGTGAGGTGTCTGTTTCTCAAACTAGACACTTTAATTATGAAATAACACATATGGAATCATTTGGTAACCAAAAAAGTGTCAAACAAATCATTTTTATTTATTTTTTATTTCACCTTCAATTAACCAGGTAGGCTAGTTGAGAACAAGTTCTCATTTACAACTGCGACCTGGCCAAGATAAAGCAAAGCAGTGAGACAAAAACAACAACACAGAGTTACACATGGAATAAACAAACATACAGTCACTAACACAATAGAAATGTATATATACACAATGCAAATGAGGTAAGATAAGGGAGGTAAGGCAATAAATAGGCCATAGTGGCGAAATAATGACAATTTAGCAATTAAACACTGGAGTGATAGATGTGCAAATGATGAATGTGCAAGTAGAGATACTGGGGTCCAAAGGAGCAAAATAAAATAACAGTATGGGGATGAGGTAATTGGATGGGCTGTTTACAGATGGGCTATAGTTGGATGGGCTATTTACAGATGGGCTATGTACAGGTGTAGTGATCTGTGAGCTGCTCTGACAGCTGGTGCTTAAAGTTAGAGAGGGAGATATGAGTCTTAAGCTTCATTGATTTTTGCAATTCGTTCCAGTCATTGGCAGCAGAGAACTGGAAGGAGAGGCGGCCGAAGGAGGAATTGGCTTTGGGGGTGACCAGTGAAATATACCTGCAGGAGCGAGTGCTACGGGTGGGTGCTGCTATGGTGACCAGTGAGCTGAGATAAGGCGGGGCTTTACCTAGCAAAGACTTATAGATGACCTGGAGCCAGTGGGTTTGGTGACAAATATGAAGCGAGGGCCAGCCAACGAGAGCATATAGGTCGCAGTGGTGGGTAGTATATGGGGCTTTGGTGTCAAAACGGATGGCACTGTGATAGACTGCATCCAATTTGCTGAGTAGAGTGTTGGAGGCTATTTTGTAAATGACATCGCCGAAGTCAAGGAACAGTAGGATAGTCAGATTTACGACGGAATGTTTGGCAGCATGAGTGAAGGATACATATTTTATATTTAATATTCTTCAAAGTAGCCACCCTTAGCCTTGATGGCAGCTTTGCACACTCTTTGCATTCGCTCAATGAACTTCATAAGGTAGTCACATGGAATACATTTCAATTAACAGGTGTGCCTTCTTAAAAGTTCATTTGTGGAATTTCTTTCCTTCTTAACACGTTTGAGCCAATCAGTTGTGTAGTGACAAGGTAGGGGTGGTATACAGAAGATATCCCTATTTGGTAAAAGACCAAGTCCATATTATGGCAAGAACAGCTCATATAAGCAAAGAAAAATTACAATCCATCATTACTTTAAGACATGAAGGTCAGTCAAAGCGTAACATTTCAAGAACTTTTAAAGTTTCTTAAAATGCAGTCGCAAAAACCATCAATCGCCATGGTGAAACTGACTCTCATGAGGACCACCACAGGAAAGGAAGACCCAGAGTTACCTCTGCTGCAGAGGATACATTCATTAGAGTTAATTACGCAAATAAATGATTCACATTTAAGTAGTTCAAGTAACAAATACATCTCAACATCAATTGTTCATAGGAGACTGCATGAATCAGGCCTTCATGGTCAAATTGCTGCAAAGAAACCACTACTAAAGGACAGCAATAAGAAGAAGAGACTTGCTTGGGCCAAGAGACACAAGCGATGGACATTAGACCGGTGGAAATCTGTCCTTTGGTCTGATGAGTTCAAATTTGAGATTTTTGGTTCCCACCGCTATGTCTTTGTGACGCAGAGTAGATTAATGGATGACCTCTGCATGTGCTGTTCCCACTGTGAAGCATGGAGGAGGAGGTGTGATGGTGTGGGGGTGCTTTGCTTGTGACACTGTCAGTGATTTATTTAGAATTCAAGGCACACTTAATCAGCATGGCTGCGACAGCATTCTGCAATGATACGCCATCCCATTTGGTTTGCGCTTAGTGGGACTATAATTTGTTTTTCATCAGGACAATGACCCAACACACCTCCAGGCTGTGTAAGGGCTATTTTACCAAGAAGGAGAGTGATGGAGTGCTACATCATATGACCTGGCCTCCACAATCACCTAACCTCAACCAAATTGAGATGGTTTGGGATGAGTCGGACCGCAGAGTGAAGGAAAAGCAGCCAACAAGTGCTTAGCATATGTGGGAACTCCTTCAAGACTGTTGGAAAAGCATTTCAGGTGAAGCTGGTTGAGAGAATGCCAAGAGTGTCCAAAGCTGTCATCAAGACAAAGGGTGGCTACTTTGAAGAATATAAAATTCTTTTTTTTAAACACTTTTTGGGTTACTACATGATTCCATATGTGTTAGTTCATAGTTTTGATGTCTTCACTATTATTCTACAATGTAAAAAACGAAGAAAAACTGTTGAATAGGTGTGTCTAAGTGTGTACTGTATATAATGTAATTCAAGCCAGCTAAGGTCCTGATTAGCCAGTCATGTGTAAGATGACACTGATGATGAGAAGTCCTGTGATATTACAACATTAATGTGTGTGATACTGACACCACGTCTCAAATGTGTGATGTGAGAATTGTCCATTTCGAAAGGTACACGCTGAGTAGACAAAACATTATGAAGACCTTAATACTGAGTTGCCTTAAAGCCCTCAGAACAGCCTCAATTTGTTGGGGTTATGGACTCTACAAGGTGTCGAAAGCATTCCACATGGACTCCAACGCTTCACACCACTGTGTCAAGTTGTCTGGATGTCATTTAGGTGGTGGACCATTATTGATACACACAGGAAACTGTTGAGCATAAAGAAACCCAGCAGCGTTGCAGTTCTCCTACTACAATAACCTGTTCAAAGACACTTCAATCTGTTGTCTTGGCCTTCACCCTCTGCATTTCACAAAGACACAATCCATGTCTCCATTGTCTCAAGGCTAAACAAATCCTTCTTTAACCTGTCTCCTCCCCTTCATCTACACTGATAGAAGTGGATTTAACAAGTGACATCAATACTGTTCCTAATGTTTTGTCCACTCAGTGTACGTTAGAAGTTTCAGGTTTCAAACTTTATTCGCCACGTGCCCAGGATACAACAGGTGTAAAACAGTACAGTGGAATTCTTAACTTGAGAGCTCTTTCCCAACAATGCAGATGATAATAGAAAATAGAATAGAAACATGTATCCAAAAATAACATCAGTCTAAGTAGCCCATGTTAGAACACATGGCAATGACATCATATCTCCCCACACTAAACAGAGATAGTATGAGTGATGTTCTTGCATGGAGCACATACAGAAACATCAGTTTCTTCCCTCCATCCCTCCCACCAACCCTCCCTCCTTCCTCCAACCCTCCCTCCTCCCTCCAACACTCCTTCCTTCCTCCATGCCTTCATTCTCCGTGAGCGACAAAAGACAACATCAATCACCTTGCAGACCTCCGCCACTTTCTCTCCCTCCATCTCTCACTCTCACCCCCCACTTTCTTTCTTTCCTGGCTTTGTAATGGACAGATCTTTCCAATTACAGAGAGGAAAAGGGGGAGGATGGAGGAGGGGTGTCTGTTCGCCCACGACCCCCGACTGCTTCCACTTGACCTCCCCGCCGCCTCGTTTACCGGGAGAGACCACCGCGCCAGGAAAGCAAACAGAGATAGGCATGTGCTTTTTCTCTCTTAATCTTTCCTTCACTCTCTCTCTCTCTCTACTTCTCCCTCTCTACTTCTCCCTCTCTACTTCTCCCTCTCTACTTCTCTCTCTCTCTCTCTCTCTCTCTCTCTCTCTCTACTTCTCCCTCTCTACTTCTCTCTCTCTCTCTCTCTCTCTCTCTCTCTCTTTCCTTTTTTCCCTACCTCTCTCTCTTAATTTTCTCTTCCGTCCCTCTCTCTCTCAGTCCCTGTCTCTCTATCTAATGCTGATGTCTGCATGTAGGCCACACACAACAACTGTCTGAGTTCTGCTCAACCCACTCACTAGCAGTCGCTGTGCATTGCTGCACACAGGCCCTTAGCACCATCACAATCTATCTGGTTGCTATGGGAGCACTGACCTGTGAATGGAGCCTTTTAGACTGGGTAAATCCACCCAACTGACCCGCATTTAACATATAACTGTACCTGCAACTGCTTTAAACCCAACCTCAGTCCCGCAAGATTATTTTAGGCGTATGTGACACAGCTCACTTGCCAGGCATGGACTCAACAATTCTGCTCCCTATAGGCAATATCAAAAAGCTCAAAAATATCCTACGAAATAGGTTAAATCACCAGAGATTCTCACATGGCCCATTATATTAGGCTATCGGTATTGCTCTGCCACATCAGCAAATAGTCTAGAAGTAGTTTGAAGAGAGCAGATTCTGAGAGACTTGCACTTTCTCTTGAGCTACGTTTTATAGCCTACCTTTTAGGAGTGGGACGATTTTCAGACCGAGACAAATATGGGCGATCAATATTTATTTCTAACCAAATTTAGTAACCCATAGCCTAATCCTATTTAGGAAGTACATTTCCTTGGAAGGATAACGTGCCACGTGCTTCTCCGCCCATGTACAGACTATAGCCTACTCTATTTAATAGAGACCACACGGGTACCTGATCTCACGCGTATGGCTACTGAACCTGAAGCAACAGGACTGATGAGAGAGGAGACTTCTCTTTCTCTTGAGCTACGTTCTGCATACGTGATATAGCTTATCCTTTGGGAGGATGATTTGCTGGCAGAGACAAATAAATGGGTAATGGTTGGTTGAGCGCCCTGCACTTCTCTCCGTTATCAATAATGATTTACAGACATTGTAGTAAACTATAGTCTAATCATATTTTATTTTATTTCCTTGAAAAGATAACTACCACTTGGTTCTCCGTTTATGCATAGGCAGTCTACTCTATATATACATTATTTGTGGGTAACGATTGAATTAAAATGGCCAAAGGAAAATATCTTCTCTTTGAAGAGAGCAATTTCTCAAGCAAGAATTTAGCTAGAATTGTCTGGGGGTGGTCTGAGTGGGGAGGGGGAAACTGAAAACGAGCTGTTATTGTCAGAGAGGTAACTCATGTACAACATATATATAAAGCACAGGACTGCACTGGGTTTTTAATAACAATCATTTGGGGGATGCTTATATTTGTCCTAGTACAAACATGATCAAGTGTGTAGTAATACTTATGTGTGAATTTGAAATGTGTTTTTTTGGATATCCCAACTCCCCCTCAGAGTGAGGTCCCAGACAGGGTCTGCCTCAACAGCGAGCAATTAAGGTAAAGTGCCTCGCTCAAGGGCACATCAACAGATTGATCACGTTGTCAGCTCGGGGATTCAAACTAGTGACCTTTCGGCTACTGGCCAAACGTTCTAATCGCTAGGCTTCCTGTCACCCTAGAGGCTACCTGTCACCCTAGAGGCTACCTGCTGCCCTCCGCCTGTGTGTTTGTGTCTGCATGCGTGCGTATATGCGTTACCTGTCACCCTCAGTTTCTCAGTGCCGATGCTGATCTCCTTCTCGTCAGCGGAGAAGAGCACCCGCTCCCCGTCAGGACTCCTCACCTCGAACCTCTGACACTGGGCCTCCACCATCTCCGAGCCTGGAGAGAGTGCGGGAGAGAAAGAGAATTAGACTTAAAAATCCCCTTTGTTGGGTCAATGTCATACAAAACACAAACACACTACAAACCATCACATATCACACCTCACCTCCATTGCAGGTGTTTACCTGAGGGCTAAGATGCAATGGTTTTTGAAGAGAGATTAAGGGCAGTTGAGAGAGAGAGTTCTAACTATTTGCACATCATTGTAACACAGTACATAGCCATAATGACATTTGAAATGTGTCTCTTCCTTTGAAACGTGTGAGTGTAATGTTTACTGTTCATTTGTGACTGTTTATATATATGTAGTTTTTTTATCTATTCCACTTGCTTCAGCAATGTAAACATATGTTTCCCATGCTAATGAAAACACAATTGAATTGAGAGATAGAGAGCGTGAAAGATGGTGCTCAACATAGTGTACCACTTGGTACAAACAGGTTCTTACACTGAAGTACTTGACTTAACAGCTTGTGGTTAAATGTTGCCTTTATACTGAACAATATCTATTTGAAAAGCCTTGTTTTTGAATGGCTGGTTGTGAATTGAAACATGGATGGTCATGTAAAACAACCTATCATGCTCGACCTGCAGCCTCTGTAACTCTAAGCGTATGGCAGTACTGTACAGCACACAATAAGGATACCTGACCATGTGCCCCTGTTCCATTGAAGACTTGAGGCAGAAAAGCCTTGGTCTACAACCAGAAACCATTGCTTGTCTTACATAATCAGGTCAAAGGTTAAAAAAAAATACATAGCTATTAGCTATCACCTCCTTCAAATCTTTCCGACCTTCAGGGACTGATAGGAGAGGGCATTATTTGTTTGTTGCCTCTTCATCCCTCCCTCCATCCCAATCCAATCCACTCTTCCTCCTCTCTTTTCATTTGGCCTTAAGTCTTGCTGAGCTGAGGTTAAAGCCTGGTCTACTGCTAGCTGCTCAGAGCTGTGCTCTTCAACCATTCCATCTGTCAACTAGCATCCCAAGAGTGCCATGTCAGTCATAACAAGACTTTATTACTGGTGATCAACCTGGGATGACCTTCCATCTGATAAGGTAAAGAAAATGTCCGCTCCCTCTCTGGCCCTTAAACACATCGGACAGATAAAGCTATCCTGCTGTGTTGGCTGGTTTTTCACAGCTTTTTTTGGTGTTGTTTGTTTACTTCTCAGGTTGTCTTTTTAATGTTTCTGGATTCCGAGGCTCGTTTTTCTGTTGTTTAAATGGCACTTTTTTCTGTTCCGTCTTCATTGATTCGTACTAACGAAAATAATTGTTCCAATGAGGATGAAAGGATTTGAAATAGTTTGCAATAAAGACACTGTGGGCTGTTATCCAGCGGAGATACATTTCTGATAACAATTAGTATTGGAGGCAATTATACTGTAGTCTCTTGAAATTGATCTTGAAAAATCAAACAACGTTGGGCATCAATCTGTTCAGCAATGAAACGTGGTTTATATTTCTTTCTTTCTGCTGGTGTCGTTTAAAAAACCCATCATGTAGGCAATTCAGATCCTCCTCATGTAGACTCCTAGAAGTGGTTTGCAGAGGTAGACAACTTGTTTTTCTACCAGCCCCATCTGATTAAAAGAAAAAAGGTGGAATAATGATGACGGTTGGAGATTAATAGTACCCCACTCCCGCAGATAAAGCCAACCTAATTCCAATGGATGCCGATAACGACAGGAGTCCTCATTAAGAAAAGTGTTAATTTATGTGCTCATTTGATTAATCCCCACTTGACCGAATCTTACTATGATGGGTTTCTCAGGGGCCCTTATTCATATGCTGTGCCTGGCTTCTCTCCTGCTCTGCCTGCTGGCGATGGTACGGATATGATACAAGCAGACACAGAAAAGCAAAAGGGATGGGAGGAAAAGAAAGGATGCAAAGAGAGAGAGAGAGAGACAGAGAGAGAGAGAGAGCGAGACAGAGAGAGACAGAGAGAGAGAGACAGAGAGAGAGACAGAGAGAGACAGAGAGAGAGACAGAGAGAGAGACAGAGAGAGAGAGACAGAGAGAGAGACAGAGAGAGAGAGAGAGAGAGACAGGGAGAGAGAGACAGACAGACAGACAGATTGGGGTGACAAACTGAGAACCAGAAATAAATAGCCGTGGCATCGCTGCAGACTACATCAAAACAACAGTGTGGTATTCAAATGAAACTCTCTCCTGCTGATGTCACTCCGTTGCTCTGTCTCCCTCTCTCTTGCTCCGGGAGAGGAGGGGAATTGCAGGCGAAGGGGGGTGTGTTAAGGAAGAGGATGCTGGTGTGACGGATGTGGGGTGGCGGGCGTTGCACTCGGGGGTCCGGCGACACACTTAGACGCCACGGTTGTGAATAAATCACTAGATGCTTCAAAAAACATGTAAATGCGGCAGAGACCAAGGCATCGAGTCACAGCAGGAAGCATTCACACCCCCCACCCCCCACCCCTGGCCAGGGCGCTGTTCTCTTCCATTCACCCCCCCCCACCCCCCACCCCCGGCCAGGGCGCTGTTCTCTTCCATTCTACTCCGCCTCTCATTGAATTTCCACATTACTGTTTGACTTTGAGATAGAAAAGTCATATAGTTTGACTCTGATTACATTTGCGACATGGTTACAACAGTGCTCAGCATCAACAGCACCCGGCGTCAACAACCTCAACTCTCAACCGTCCTTCAGATCCCATAGACTTCCACTTACAGTGGATACGCTCCAAAGGTCATCAACATCTCCTCCAGTCCCCCAGATACAACCACAGGGGAATTACTCCTATTCACACAAGTAGAGCAACAACACCACGCAGGAAAGATAACAGGATTCAACAACCAGGCGTTAAGCCACTGTTAATACTTGATGAACTTTCCATGTTTTCATGCCCGTGGTCTAGGCGCGTTTTGTTCTCTGGCTCTGAGGTACATGACTTCAGTTTAAGAAAAACGTTGACTTAAGTGAGGTACATTTAGAATGCTCTCTTACATTTTTAAACGTTGTCAGGAAAGCCAAAAGCAGCGCTAACTGACTCTGACTGACTCCCTGACAGCTCCGTATGTCCTCACCCTCAAAAACGTCAAAACGGATGAATTTAAACATCAGTGGTATGTGGTGTAAGACAGTGATAAGCGGTTGTCTCACCAAGCTACCTTAAGATGAACGTCACTCTGGATAAGTGTCTGCTAAATGACCATAATAACTGCAAATGTAATATAAGAGGTGGAAATGGCTGCTGGGCGTCAACGAAAACACTCTAGAGCAGAGTTTACACTCACAACACTTCACGGGGTGGCTTGTTAGGGCACTTTGGAGCACTTTGGAGAAGACAAGGACATTGCCACTTAGCCACAACCGGTGATAAGAAGTAGTTATATCCACGTTGACAGCAACAGCCCACACCGAGGAGATATTGGGTCTGGACTGTCGTCTGAAACTTTTACTCCTCAGAAGATTAATGACAACAGGGCGTTATAAACGAGCTGCTCGAGATCATTAATTGATGCAGATTTTCCTGTGATTAGAGAAGGATGAAGGATGATCCTCTGTGGTGATATTGAACACGCAGGAAATGTCACTTGTTCAATCAGAGATAGGGTTCCAATGTCACGACATTGCAGACGCGACATTGCAGACGTGACATTGCAGACGTGACATTGCAGACGTGACATTGCAGACGCGACATTGCAGACGCGACATTGCAGACGCGACATTGCAGACGCGACATTGCAGACGCGACATTGCAGACGCGACATTGCAGACGCGACATTGCAGACGTGACATTGCAGACGTGACATTGCAGACGTGACATTGCTGACGTGACATTGCAGACGTGACATTGCACCAACCAAAGGCTGAGTGCCACGTCAACGACTGTCAGGCATCACATAGCTATAGGATATAATGTGTTGAGTGAATATGTTCAACATCCAGGCGTCGTGAGAAAGCAGATGACTGCTTTGTAGTCAGTCTGGAACGAGGGCAGTTTGGGGGTTTGGGGAGAACCACAAAGAGGGAAGGGGCAATCCCTGTTTGGTGCCATTTTGACCTGTCAAATACAAAGTAGAGGGAATGGGGGAAGAGACAACAAAGTCTGGAGTCATTTTTTCCTGTCAAAATATAAAGTCTGAAGGAAAAAGTTGAAGTTTTGAACTCGTCGAGTTAGTTGGTCACGGGAACTCGTCGAGCTAGTTTGTCACGGCCCCTTTGAACGAGGGCTGAGAAATGCTGAATTAATTTGGACTTTCAAAAGTAAACACTGAAGAAGGTGATGCAACTCTGCGAAACAACGAGGTCATCGCTGGTCTCTTTTTAAAGTGCTGAAATCAGTCAGAGAGCGGAGTCTCCTGGAAGAAGACCTTTCGACTCTTTGAAGGTGCTTTTTGAAAAACTAAAGAGCCGTGGAGTGAAGCAGTCAGAAAACTGCAGCGCGCAGCAACTTTTACCCCAAGTTAGAAAAACTACACATGATTTATGGACAAACGTACACAAATTATGTATCTAAATAAGATTACACTCATTAATAAAGAGCGCGGGAGAAAAAAGGGAAAAAGTGTGGTTTCAACCGACACATTAATCAAGAGAATCTTTTCGGTCAGGGAGACGAAGGAGGCAAAGAAGAGACGCTGCTAAAAGGTGGATTTAATCACACACTCTTCATGGCTGTCTGTAAACACGGAGGCCTGCGGTGTCATCTGTACATACACATCAATAACCGGCATGACATTGATGGGAACAAAGCAAAATGAGTACTTCCTTCATAAAAATGGACAGATTCTATTCTAACACGTCCCAATATACCTATAGCAAATATGTTCTCATTGAGAATGATCTCGCGTCACAAAGCATATGCACTGCTAGTTCATCCTCTTTTATATGCCACCTGTGAAGAACAGTTCCAACCGGTCGGTAGTAGCCACAGGGAAAGACGGCCCTGTGCCCCGTACAGGCACAGCAGACATGATCAAATGTATAATTCATATTCTTGTCACTGAAGCTGTCTCTTACCCAGAATGACTCAAGGGCAAGTTAGACTTTGAGTACATACCAAATTGTTTAATAGCAAGTAAGAGCAAATACCAAAATAACAAGGAAGTAGAGCTTTCAACACCTGTTCCTATTGGACGCTAAGAATGGGTGACAGAGCGGGGATCCAATCAGAGTGCCTCATCTCTTTACCCCAAAGTCCTGTGTGGTAATCCCAGAACATCTCCCACTCCCACCCTGCCTTAATCCATTCCATATGATACAGCAGCTGGAGAAAAAAAATGAGTGGAACGATTCCTCCGAGATAAAAGAGAAAATAATTACTGAGCAGGAGAAGATAACGGGACAAAAATGAAGCCCGAAGTTTAGAAGCTCATTACAAAGTCATAGGGGAGTTTGCCAGTTTAAGGTTTGAAGTCCATTTCTTCTAGGAAAGGGA
>NC_034185.2:48214-59872 GCF_002021735.2 Oncorhynchus kisutch
GAACAACTCTCACCTCGCCACTACTTACTGATTCCAAGTCAAGGTCCAAATGCAAACTGTCCGGACAGTGTTTTTTATACCCGCATGTGTGTAGAGGTGTGGGCCACAACACACTGTCAGGTCGATTTCTACCCAGAGACGAGGAAAGGTCATTGATTGGCCAAAGACCCCTAATCCAAGACTCGACCTGTTCCAGGCTGACTACATTGCAGATGCACGCCAGATCTAACAACGTCTGGATGGGTGTTTCACATATCAGATAACCACATCATATGATAAAGCAAACTGATGCTCGACTGTCGAGGAGATGGCACGCAACCATTGGCTGATGCAGTGCAACATCTGCAATGTAGTAGGCCTGGAACACCAAGGTGACCAGTAGTCATCTTTACATACTTCTTCTTCACTGAACCAAAATTGGTTCCATATAGAACCCTTGGATTCCATATAGGGTTCTTTAAGGAACCAATTTCGTTTCTATACTGAGCAAAAATAACTTGCAAAAATGTCAAAGATTTTACTGAGTTACAGTTCATATAAGGGAATCAGTCAATTGAAATAAATGCATTAGGCCCTAATCTATGGATTTCACATGACTGGGCAGGGGTGCAGCGAGGGCATAGGCCCACCCGCTGGGGAGCCAGGCTCAGCCAACAAAAGGGCTTTATTACAGACAGAAATCTTCCTCAGGAAAAAAATACAAATAAAAGACTACCCACGATGCCCAGACTAAGATGAATTCATTAAATGCATTCTGAGAAGCAGGTCTCTCTCTCTATAATGAAAAACGTAGGGGAATGAATAAACTGCAGGTGACCCAATTTTTCTGTTGATTTCCCCAAATTAATATGCCGCTGTTCGGGCGTGAATTCAAATGAGAATATCCTGTTAAATTGGGAGAGAGTTGCTGATCCGATTGAGAGAGAGAGCGAGAGAGAGAGAGAGAGAGAGAGAGAGAGACAGATAGATTTTTTCCCCATTCTGCCACCTGCGATTCATTATCCCCATTTTCATTGTTTTCTCCTGTTTATGACGGCAGGCCAAAACTTTAATAAATCACACCTGCTTGGCTCTAATTTTAGAATGCCGTGGACCGGCTCGGCGGTAGCATTCACCAAATCATTTCGCCTCACCTAATTGGTGAATACCCCGCTCTTGGAATGAATTATTTGCAATGGTGCGTATGATGGGATTTAGTATTGTTCTCCACACAGTTTCAATTGATAGGACTTTGCTATGCGTGAAAACACTGGGCCATGAATTCTTCCATGGACTCATCGCCCCAAGGCTCAGCCACTGTAGCCTATGTTCAATTGTGTGTGATTTGAAGTCACTGTGGAAAAGAGCATATCCTAAATAATTACAATTAAATTCTCTGTGGATTTGAGGGAAGCCTCAGAGCCCAAATGCTGATTAACAAACATATATTAATTTTTATCTGGTAAACAGACATCCATGTAACCTTATAATCCCTCTTTCAAAGAACCTTCCAATTATTCAATCTCTTCCGCCTTCAATCCTGTCCTTTAAAGGCATTCTGATTTCGGTTGCATCTTATATTCAAAGTGTTTGTATTTCGGGCAATTACCCAGAAGCCTCTCTAGTCTAAGCCTGGGTTGGCTCTTCAAGTCCATTCATGGCCAAATTCAAGTTCCACTGTACTAAGAATAATTAGACAGTCAATAGATTCCCTTCACTTTGGTCGTTTGTATAGGCGGACGCACGTCAGAAAGCTGAATTTAATTAGTGGGGTAATAAGCGGAAGAGTGCAGGGTTGGATCGGTAGGGTCTTATCGGTCTTTCAGCTTTGCTGCTGTGAATAGCAATGCAGCTGGTGGAGGATAAATACGACATCCCTCCACAGGACTCTCTGAAGACCCCGGTGTCTGAATTTAACCCTCTGAAGTGTGTACATTTAGTAGGCGAATGAATGAGAAGAAAAGAAAGAAAACGTGCAACGCTTTCGGTGGCCCTCATAACGCTTTACTAGAGGGGTTAACAAGCAATGGTGTTCACCAATGTGGTGTTGCTTAGGCATTCTGGACATAATTTTCAATTCTCCGCTCCCCTTTCCGACACACATTATTCCATTGGCAGGTGCCGCAATAGTGTTTCCCGCTACGATTACATCCGCTTTCCGCAACCAGCGCCAGGTGGGTTTTAGTGAGTCTCAGGACAAAATAGACAAAACCAAAATGATTCATTCAACGTGTGAAAGAATGGATCCCTCGGGGGCATACCACAACAACAGTAATGTACGTGCTTCTACATCTGCATCGCTTGCTGTTTGGGGTTTTAGGCTGGGTTTCTGTTTAAGCACTTTGTGACATCGGCAGACGTAAAAAGGGCTTTATAAATAAATTTGATTGATTGATATAGAGGACGGATGAGCCGGTGTCCTGCCTTATGTCCACCAGATGATATGAGTTTTGTTTTACAGGATGTAACACCGGTATGTTCCGTACTTGACGTTGGCTCTGTGTCTGTACCTCTGTGTGTACCTCTGTGTGTACCTCTGGTTGTACCTCTGGTTGTACCTCTGGTTGTACCCCTGTTTGTACCTCTGTTTGTACCTCTGGTTGTACCTCTGTGTGTACCTCTGGTTGTACCTCTGGGTGTACCTCTGTTTGTACCTCTGGTTGTACCTCTGTTTGTACCTCTGTTTGTACCTCTGTGTGTACCTCTGTGTGTACCTCTGTTTGTACCTCTGTGTGTACCCCTGTTTGTACCCCTGTTTGTACCCCTGTTTGTACCTCTGTGGTACCTCTGTTTGTACCCCTGTTTGTACCCCTGTTTGTACCTCTGTTTGTACCCCTGTTTGTACCTCTGTTTGTACCTCTGGTTGTACCCCTGTTTGTACCCCTGTTTGTACCTCCTCCCCGTAAAGCAATGTGCGGTTCACAGAACGTAGTGTTGCCGACTGCTCCACTGACAATTAATGACTTCCCCCGGAACGCAAAGAGTTTGATGCATCTGGTGGACATGAGGCATAACAGTGTGCCTCCGGGCACCATTTGTCTTTTCCCCAGCAGAGTATCTTATCGGGGCGATGGATCTGCCTTACCCCCCCCCCCTCCGGGCCTGCCAAGCAGCAAATAAATCTGGCCCTGGAGAAGAAGACGCACCGCTGAGGTTCAACCTGGAGAACATTTGTTTAGGAATCAGAAATAGTGAGTATAGTCATCACCATTCTCTGCAGCTCTACCTGACTACTTCACAGTTTGACTGTTTTACTCTGCCTGACCAGGACAGTGTGTGTGTGCGTCCATGCGTTCGTGCCTGCGCGTGTCCGACAGCGTGTGCCTTTCACCAAGCAAACAGAACGCACAGAGAACTCCAGAACGCAGACCTGTAGCCAAGCTCCTCATAAGCCGGTCTTCAGCCACAACACTTCAAGAGCTTCTAATAGCTACATATGGTATGAGACAACTTACAGTATAAGACAATATGCATTATGAGACAGCTTTGTACTTGACAAGAGCCAACTAAATATTTCAACTTTTACTGTAACTAAGAACCTCTAACATCAACCCTACCGGTACACAATGGACACCCTGACATATAGCAGCAGTATATTTACACCTGATTCATGTCTATTAATGGATCACACAAACTACTTCAACTAAATCATGTTCTGTTGTCACATAAACTCTGGATAGGTCCAGTGAAATGTGTTGTTTTACAGGGTCGGCCATAGTAGTACGGAGATTAGGGTTAAGTGCCTTGCTCAAGGGAACATTGATCGATTTTTCACCCTGTCAGCTCGGGTATTCAAACCAGAGACCTTTTGGTTACTGGCCCAATGCTCTACCTGCTAGGCTACAACACTCCACGAGCTGTCCCCAACCTTTTGGATTACTGGCCCAATGCTCTACCTGCTAGGCTACAGCATTCCACGAGCTGTCCCCAACCTTTTGGTTACTGGCCCAATGCTCTACCTGCTAGGCTACAGCACTCCACGAGCTGTCCCCAACCTTTTGGTTACTGGCCCAATGCTCTACCTGCTAGGCTACAGCGCTCCACAAGCTGTCCCCAACCTTTTACCACATCACATTCTAGAGACGTCCTTCAACAATGCTAAACCCTTATCATCACTGGAGGACAATCCAGACCTGTTTGTATGAATGTGGAGACAAACGGGAGACAGAACATCCTCATGCAATGTATCACACACACACAGAAAGACACTCAGAGACATACAGATGCACACACACAGACCCCCCCCCCCCCCCCCTCACACACACACACACATACAGTGAGACCTCTGCTCTCTTCTGTAGTCCACCTTGTTTGCACCCTGCGTATCCCAACATCCTTTGAGACGAGACCATGTGATGCAGAGCGCCCACCTCTGATACTCCTTCCATCACCTCCATTATCCCCTTCACTCCTGCTGCTACTCAATCACCGTGCTGTCACACACACACATTTTAAATACTTTATTTGAATCCACCAATCAAATTTACCAAGAAAAAAAAAACATTTCAAAGGTCCCTGTATCCATGGCACTCCAGGGTACAGAAAGCACCTCCTTCTCCAAACAGCTAGGCTGCTCACGACAACTGAAACAGAGCAGTACCTAGCCACGCACACGCACACACACACACACACACGCACGCACACGCACGCACGCACGCACGCACGCACGCAAGCACACACACACACACGCACGCACACACACACACACACGCAAGCACGCACGCAAGCACACACACACACACACACACACACACACACACAGAGAATAGAGACATGCAAGAACACAAACGCAGCACACGCTTCATGCATACACAATTGCTGTCAACATATGTACAAAGACATGCAGACATTAAACATGGACATGAACAAACACAGGTATGCACACACACACACACACACACACACACACACACACACACACACACACACACACACACACACACACACACACACACACACACACACACACACAATTGTACTCACACAGACATACAGTGTGTATATAGGTGTGTGTGAGTCTGTCTGGGGCCTTCAGAGGCATGTCTCTCCACTAATAGATTATTGATCAGAGGGCCAGTCCATCTCTCAGGCCTCCAGGCAGGGCCAGACAGCCTGTACTGTGTAAATAAACCCCGGTCCTTCTAAACGAAGGGCTTTGGTGTGATTTCAGTTTCCTCAGCCCTGTCTTTGCTCTGTCTGTCTGTCTGTGTTCCCTGGCAGTTATTACACCATATTAACACGCTTATAACATAGTAATAAGACATGAAAAACACATATTACCCGCTTCTGTCACTCACCCTGACCCCCTTGGATTTAAAAGGACTTAGAGGGGCCGGGGTCAGCCAGTCCAATCTGTCCAGGGGAGAACAGAACTTAAATGAGGTCACGGCAGAGTGGTGTGTGAGTGTGTGTGTGTGTGTCACGGCAGAGTGGTGTGTGAGTGTGTGTGTGTGTGAGTGTGTGTGTGTGTGTGTGTCACGGCAGAGTGGTGTGTGTGTCACGGCGGAGTGGTGTGTGTGTGTGTGTCACAGCAGAGTGGACTCTGCTGAGGGTTAACGACACAGGGTACCAGTGACGTCTGTGCTTTACAACTGTCACTGACTGGGTTTGAACTCGGGTCTCCTACGGGCCACAAGACTGCGTTGGACTGCTAAGCTTCAGACTAGGCAGGTAATCAGGTAATGTCACTCATCACACCAACATACAAGAGTATGGCAATGACACCAAAATACCACAAATATAATTTCATTTTAAATTTGCTCAAAGGTTTTATTTTACCCCAGAGCGAAGGTTCAAAATTAAGCTTGTGGATAGTGATTTATGTAATAAACACCCAATCTGAGCTGGGCAGTTATACAGTGCATTCAGAAAGTATTCAGACCCCTCTTGATTTTGTCCACATTTTGTTACGTTACAGACTTATTCTAAAATGGATGAAATACCTTTTTTCCCTCATCAATCTATACTCAATACCCCATAATGACAAAGCAAAAACAGGGTTTTTAGACATTTAAATGTGGAACAAGTCAAGGGGTCTGAATACTTTCCAAATGCACCGTATGTTCGACTAGTTTGGATTTATATCCATTATTGGCCACTTAAAAGGCAAGACAAACAAAATAAGGGTTTAGTCTTGGGATTCTTCTTGACAAGCCACATCAGAGATGTAGCTCTGTCTCCATCATACAAATATAATCAATGATCAATGACTATTTATATAGTCTCTGTGGCCTAACAGGATCTCTGCTCTCATTAAAAAAGCATGACTTAACTATAGGGTCAATCAAGGCATCCAAGACTTTTCCAATTCATCCCTCTCTCTTCCTATCTCTGGGACTTAACTATAGGGTCAATCAAGGCATCCAAGACATTTCCAGTTCATCCCTCTCTATTCCTATCTCTGGGACTTAACTACAGGGTCAATCAAGGCATCCAAGACATTTCCAGTTCATCCCTCTCTCTTCCTATCTCTGGGACTTAACTACAGGGTCAATCAAGGCATCCAAGACATTTCCAGTTCATCCCTCTCTCTTCCTATCTCTGGGACTTAACTACAGGGTCAATCAAGGCATCCAAGACATTTCCAGTTCATCCCTCTCTATTCCTATCTCTGGGACTTAACTATAGGGTCAATCAAGGCATCCAAGACATTTCCAGTTCATCCCTCTCTATTCCTATCTCTGGGACTTAACTATAGGGTCAATCAAGGCATCCAAGACATTTCCAGTTCATCCCTCTCTATTCCTATCTCTGGGACTTAACTATAGGGTCAATCAAGGCATCCAAGACATTTCCAGTTCATCCCTCTCTATTCCTATCTCTGGGACTTAACTACAGGGTCAACCAAGGAATCCAAGACATTTCCAGTTCATCCCTCTCTATTCCTATCTCTGGGACTTAACTATAGGGTCAATCAAGGCATCCAAGACATTTCCAGTTCATCCCTCTCTATTCCTATCTCTGGGACTTAACTACAGGGTCAATCAAGGCATCCAAGACATTTCCAGTTCATCCCTCTCTATTCCTATCTCTGGGACTTAACTACAGGGTCAATCAAGGCATCCAAGACATTTCCAGTTCATCCCTCTCTATTCCTATCTCTGGGACTTAACTACAGGGTCAACCAAGGAATCCAAGACGTTTCCAATTCATCCCTCTCTCTTCCTATCTCTGGGACTTAACTACAGGGTCAACCAAGGAATCCAAGACATTTCCAGTTCATCCCTCTCTCTTCCTATCTCTGGGACTTAACTACAGGGTCAACCAAGGCATCCAAGACGTTTCCAATTCATCCCTCTCTCTTCCTTATCTCTGAGACTTGGTCAACGTATCCTGTATCAAACATGTCTGACTAAAATGCACAGAACTAGTCTGTCGGTCACAGCTATAGATGACTTAACCGTTCACAGTGATTAAACAGCCACTATATCCCTCTGGAGGCCGACTTGTCATTCCACTGGCCTGCGATCAATCGGGTGTTTTCTCTTTGCTTGCCGCTGATTACACAAGTGTTATTTGTCCGTCCCCCACCATTTTGTTACTTCTTTTCATTTTGTCTCTGGTTCCATTGAATTATGTATCGTCAATTCCCTAAACGAAGCTGGAGCTAGTTCAAACTGAATTCTCGCATCCGCTGAGTTTCTAAAGGAGATGAGGGAGTGTCGTGTTTCTTGTCACACTCTCCAGACTCCAGAGTGAGGCTTTCATTTGCATCTTTTTGCCTGTCCATTGATCTTTGGGGTGATACATTTTTTTGGCACATTTACTTGCTCGAGACATCTCCGCCAATTCTCTTTGCTGACGTTTAATGGCAGAGATGTTTCATATAACGCGAAACAGGAAAGTCTAATGTGCTCTCTCTCCCTCTCTCTTGCCCTTTCCTTCTCTCTCCATGTCCTTTTCCCTTTTCTGTGTGAATGCGGAGCTGTACTGTGTGGTGTGAGGAGAACATCATAAATGATGCAGTGCAATGTTGATGCAATAATAATGCAGTGAAATCTGTTGATAACATTTTTATATGATTCAACATGAAAGATCATGAGCTGGTAATCAAATGAATTTCGGTACACGCGTTATAGGCATATCTGGATACACTGTATACTACTTTAGTGGGGTCGGTTCCGAAGTCGCAGGGCCTGCAAACACTAAACTGATGTGAATTCTACTTCACTAAGACTGCGACAGCTCCCAACAATGTAGACAGAAAGATAGAGAGAGAGAGAGAGAGAGCCCTGAATCACTGAACACTGAACTCAACTCTAAAGGTAGCACACCTCCCTCTACCTCTCTGTATCCTCCCTCTAACCTTCCTGTATCCTCTCTGTATCTGCTCTGTATCCTCCCTCTATCCCCTCTGTATCCTCTCTGTATCCTCCCTCTATCCTCCCTCTATCCTCCCTCTATCCTCCCTCTATCCTCTCTGTATCCTCTCTGTATCCTCCCTCTATCCTCTCTGTATCCTTCATCTATCTCTCTCTGTATCCCCCCTCTATCCTGCCTCTATCCTCTCTGTATCCCCCCTCTATCCTCCCTCTATCCGCCCTGTATCCTCTCTGTATCCTCCATCTATGTCTCTCTGTATCCCCCCTCTATCCTCCCTGTATCCTCCCTGTATCCCCCCTCTATTCTCCCTCTAACCTCCCTGTATCCTCTCTGTATCCTCCCTCTAACCTTCCTGTATCCTCTCTGTATCCTCCCTCTATCCTCCCTCTATCCTCCCTCTATCCTATCTGTATCCTCCCTCTAACCTTCCTGTATCCTCTCTGTATCCTCCCTCTATCCTCTCTGTATCCACCCTGTATCCTCCCTCTATTCTCCCTCGAACCTCCCTGTATCCTCCCTCTAACCTTCCTGTATCCTCTCTGTATCCTCCCTCTATCCTCTCTGTATCCTCCCTCTATCCTCTCTGTATCCCATCTCTATCCTCTCTGTATCCTCCCTCTATCGTCCCTCTTCGTCCCTCTATCCTCCCTGTATCCTCCCTGTATCGTCCCTCTTTGTCCCTCTACATCCCTCTATCCTATCTGTATCCTCCCTCTCTCCTCTCTGTATCCTCCCTCTATCCTCTCTGTATCCTCCCTCTATCCTCTCTGTATCCCCCTCTATCCTCCCTCTATCCTCTCTGTATCCTCCATCTATCCTCCCTCTTCGTCCCTCTTCGTCCCACTAGCTCCCTCTATCCTCTCTGTATCCTCCATCTATCCTCCCTCTTCGTCCCTCTAGCTCCCTCTATCCTCTCTGTATCCTCCCTCTATCCTCTCTGTATCCCCCCTCTATCCTCTCTGTATCCCCCCTCTATACTCCCTCTATCCTCTCTGTATGCCCCCTCTATCCTACCTCTATCCTGCCTCTATCCTCCCTCTTCGTCCCTCCACCTCCCTGTATTCTCTCTGTATCCCCCCTCTATCCTCCCTCTATCCTCCCTCTACCTCCCTGTATCCTCCCTGTATCATCTCTGTATCCTCCCTCTATCCTCTCTGTATCCTCCCTCTATCCTCTCTGTATCCCACCTCTATCCTCCCTCTATCCTCCCTCTTCGTCCCTCTACCTCCCTGTATCCTCTCTGTATATTCCCTCTATCTTCCCTGTATCCTCTCTGTATCCTCCATCTATCCTCTCTGCATCCCCCTCTATCCTACCTCTATCCTCTCTCTATCTTCCCTGTATCCTCTCTGTATCCTCTCTGTATCCTCCATCTATCCTCTCTGTATCCTCCATCTATCCCCCCTCTATCCTCCCTCTATCCTCTCTGTATCCCCCCCTCTATCCTACCTCTATCCTCCCTCTATCCTCCCTCTTCGTCCCTCTACATCCCTGTATCCTCTCTGTATACCCCCTCTATCCTCCCTCTACCTCCCTCTACCTCCCTGTATCCTCCCTGTATCCTCTCTGTATCCCACCTCTATCCTCCCTCTATCCTCCCTCTTCCTTCCTGTATCCTCTCTGTATCCTCCCTCTATCCTCCCTGTATCCTCCATCTATCTCTCTCTGTATCCCCCCTCTATCCTACCTCTATCCTGCCTCTATCCTCCCTCTATCCTCTCTGTATCCCCCTCTATCCTGCCTCTATCTCGCCATCACACTGCACACTGCCCTATCCCATCTGGACAAGAGGAATACCTACATAAGAATACTGTTCATTGACTACAGCTCAGCATTCAACACCATAGTACCCTCCAAACTCATCATTAAGCTTGAGACCTTGGGTGTCGACCCCGCCCTGTGCAACTAGGTTCTGGACTTCCTGATGGGTCCTGACTTCCTGATCCTCCCTCTATGTCCCTCTATCCTCCCACTACCTCCCTCTACATCCCTCTATCCTCCCACTACCTCCCTGTATCCTCCCTCTACCTCCCTCTATCCTCCATGTACCTCCCTCTACCCTCCTCTTCCTCCCTTTATGTCCCTGTATCCTCCCTCTACCTCCCTGTATCCTCCCTCTACCTCCCTGTATCCTCCCCCTACCTTCCTGTATCTCCCCCTACCTTCCTGTATCCTCCCCCTACCTTCCTGTACCTCCTCCCTCGACCTTCCTGTATCCTCCCTCTACCTTCCTGTATCCTCCCTCTACCTTCCTGTATCCTCCCTCTACCTTCCTGTATCCTCCCTCTACCTCCCTGTATCCTCCCTCTACCCTCCCTGTATCCTCCCTCTACCTCCTGTATCCTCCCTCTACCTTCCTCTATCCCTCCCACACCTTCCTCTACGTCTCTCTAACCTCCCTCTACCCCCCCCACCTTCTCCCTCTATCCTCCCACTACCTCCCTCTACGTCCCTCTATCCTCCCACTACGTCCCTCTATCCTCCCTCTACCTCCCTCTACGTCCTTCTACCTCCCTCTACGTCCTTCTACCTCCCACTACCTCACCTCCCTCTACGTCCCTCTAACCTCCCTACCTCACTCTATTCTCCCACTACCTCCTCTCTATCCTCCTGTACCTCCCTCTATCATCCCTGTATCTTCCTTCTTACTCCCACTACCTCCCACTACCTCCCCCCTCTATTCTCCCACTACCTCCCTCTATTCTCCCACTACCTCCCTCTATCCTCCCCACTACCTCCCTCTATCCTCCCACTACCACCTCCCTCTATCCTCCCCTACCTCCCTCTACATCCCTCTATACTCCCTGTACCTCCCTACTACCCTCCTCTTCCTCCTTTATGTCCCTGTATCCTCATCTACCTCCCTGTATCCTCCCTCTACCCACCCTCTTCTACCTCCCTCTACTTCCTGTATTCCTCCATCTACCACCCCTCTTCTACCTCCCTCTACCTTCCTGTATCATCCCTGTATCATCCTCTACGTCCCTGTATCCTCCTGTATCCTCCCTCTACCTCCCTGTATCCTCCCTCTACGTCCCTGTATCCTCCCTCTACGTCCCTGTATCCTCCCTCTACGTCCCTGTATCCTCCCTCTACCCCCCCTCTTCTACCTCCCTCTACCTTCCTGTATCCCCCTGTATCCTCCCTCTACGTCCCCTGTATACTCCCTGTATCCTCCTATACGGCCCTGTATCCTCCCTCTACCACCCTCTCTACCTTCCTGTATCCCTCCCTCTACCCCCCTCTTCTTCCCTCAATCAGTGCGGTCACCTTTAGTATTTGCCTTGGTAGCGCCGTGCAGACGGAGACCATCCCCTGCCTCTGTAAAAACAGGAAGCGAGCCATGCCATTTTCCCC